>NC_034411.1:56659686-56881533 GCF_002078875.1 Numida meleagris
GCCGGGTGGGAGACGCGTGGTCTGTTCCTTCCTGCCGGGCGGAGAAAGCACGTGGTCCTCCTGCAGTTTACTGTGTAAGATTTTCAGCCTGTAAACTCTCTAATCTAATTCTACTAGCCTCATTTTGATATCTTTAGTGAAGTTGGTTGTTCCTCCTCAGATTGGTGCTGCTGGTTTTTTTTTCTTTTTCTTTTTCCCTCTTTCCCTTTGTCTTCCCAGGTTGCGGCTCCGCGGCTTCTCTGCCGCTTTAGCCACCGGACCGCCCGGGGGCTGGCCCTTACCGCCGGCAATTTTTTTTTTCCTTTCCTTCCTCTTTTTCTCGTTTTTTTTTCTTTCGGGCCTGTTCCCCTTGTCACGGACACAAACCCTTAGATAATACCGTGACACTTGGTGTTGAAGTCGTGTCTGTGTCTGCAGCTATTCTACTACACCTTATGTGCTTACTCTTACTTTAAGTCTACTTGCGCTTATGCTCCTTTTTTCTGACTGGGCAATTGGCCCACCAAGTCTTTTAATCTACTTTAAGGTTGGGAGGAGCCTTTCAGTCTTTCTTGATCTCGGTATTGCAGTGGCTTTTTCTTTCAGGCCATGTAGTTTGTTCTGGGGTTGGGCTCCTCTGCAAATCTGACTTCATGTCCTGTGTAAAGCAGGCTTAGTCTGAGGCTTTAAAGCAGAAAGTGATTTCTCTCCTTGCAGGAACGCTTGCTCTGGACTCTCTTCTTGGTGCTTGCAGGTATGTTATCTTAATGATGGTTGTTTCCTTGGCTTTGGTTTGCTTTGAATGTGGAGCGCTCATGGATGAGTGTGTGTGCTCGATTCCCACCACCCGTGAGGGAGGATTTATCTACTGTTGGTTTATTCCACCTCTTCCTATTGTGAACCTGATTCTATTACCTTTTCTGTGGGGGTGTTGCTCTGATTAGCTTATCTGGTGAATTTGATTCTCAGACATGTTGTGGTTTACTCCTACAGGTAAGTAAGCATCACATTGTTCCTTCCCTTCCCCTTGGGAGAGGGGAGAGAATGGGGAAAAATAATGAAGCGGAACTCTTGGGTTGAGATAGCAACTCTTCACTAAGATAGAGAAATATAGGATGGAATAACAGAATAATGGTTATGACAGATATATATGTGTATGCATTTAACAGGTGTTGCTCAAGCAATTTTTCACCACTCACTGCCTGCTGCCCAGCCTCTCCAACTCTCTTTCCACACATAGTCTTGTGATATGGAATTTCCCTTTACCCAGTTTAGATCAGCTGTCCCGATTCTGTTCCCTCCCAGCTCCTTGTGCCTCCCCACTCCGCTCTCTTTCTGGACAACAGAAACTGTGTCAATCGAAATTTCCTTGACTCTGTACAGAACTACTCAGTAGCAACTAGTAACATTAGTATGTTATCAGCTTTGTTTTTCTCCTAAAACCAAAACACTGCATCTTACCAAACACTACGGAGAAAAATGACTCTAGCGCAGCTGAAAGTAAGATGAAATCCATCCCTTATTCCATACCGCTTATGTTATGTTCAGGTCCTATAGTTTTCTACACATCCTGACTAATTGCCATCATCTATATTTTTGATGTTCACATATATAATTCCCATAGTCTATGGGACATCTATGTAAATTGTCTTTGAAGTCCAAAGTCATGAAACAAATGAACTCCATCCGTCTTAACTGTCCTCCAGTGCAGGAGGGATAACTTACAGTATGGGGTTACTGTGTGCCGAAGTTCGTTCTGTTTTTATTAGAATTCTTTTTTTTCTTTATCTTTGATTCTTATTTTAGTGCTGTTTACAAGGCATGTAACAACTACACTAATGCTGTCATACGGTATTATCTAGCAGTTTAACATATAATTCGAATTATTGTCTGTTCTCACTCAGCATCAAATTCCCTTGCGGAACACAATGGGCATCCCCATCCTTCTGTGTTACCCACCATGTGCGGCTCCCAGGTCCCTGAGCATGAAGCAATACCATGAACAGGCTTGTATGTGCCTGAACCTGCAATAACTCAAACTGTCTTGCCCAGCGTGTTCTTTAAGTGCACCACCTGGACTTTATCCCCTTCTACAATGTGCAGAAGGTTGGACTGGGCAGGACCGTCTTGATTGATAGGTACTTGAGCGTTGACTAATCAGATAGCTTTTGCTAACTGCATCTCCCAATGTCTGAATGTCCCAGCACCCATCATTCTCAATGTAGTGTTTAACAGTCCCTTGTGTCATTTGATTTCTCCAGAGGCTGATGCCTGATAGGGGATGTGATATACCCACTCAATGTCATGCTCTTTGGCTCTGGTGGTTGTGAGGTTGTCTCAGAAATGAATCCTATTGTTTGACTCAATTCTTTATGAGGTACCACATCACCACAAGACTTGCTTTTCAAGACCCAAGATAGTTTTTTGGGCAGTGGTGTGGGGGCGCTGAGTATGTTCCCAGCCATCTGGGAGTTGCTTCCACCATTGTAAGTGCGAGTTATTTGCCGTAGGGAGTTTGGAGACTGTGATGTATTCCACCTGTCAGGTCTGTTTGTATTTTTATTCCAGCCATCGTCCTCTGTACCAAAGAGGCTTTATCTTCCTGGCTTGCTTAACTACAGCACTTCTCGTATTCATGGATAACTTGTGTAATAGCATCCATGGTCAATCCATCCCTTGAGTCCACCTGTAGATTGCATCTCTTCCTTGATTACCTGAAGTGTCATGGGCCCACTGAGCTAGAAGTAGTTCATCCTTATGTTTCCTGTCCTGATCTACCTGGGCCTCTTCAGTCTCAGCAGCTCAGTCTACCTGCTGGTTGTTTTGAAGATTTTTAGTGGTATGACTCTTATGTCACATAGCTGCTCATGCACACACCTTTACAACCGAGTTCTCTACCCAGGCAGAAATATCTTTCCACTGTGCAGCAGCCCAGATGGACTTGCCGCTGTGCTGCCATGTGCTCTACTTCCATTGCTGTAACAACCCCTACAGGGTATTTGCCACCATCCAGGAGTCAGTGTAAAGATAGAGCACTGGCTCCTTCTCTCATTCAGCAATGTTTAAAGCCAGCTAGATGGCCTTTGGTTCTGAAAATTGGCTCAGTTCACCCTTTTCTTCAGTAACTTCTGCAACTCATCGTGAGGACTGCATACAACGGCCTTCCATTTCCAGTGCTTTCCCCCAATGGAACAGGACCCATCTGTGAACAGGGCATATTTTTTGCTCTCTATCAGAGCAAACAGATCAATTATATAAACACAGCCTCTCTTATACTGCTGCACCAGGTGGTCAAAGATTTATTCCATACATGATGCTGGTCATTACTTACATTATATGTGATCATTATTTTCATTATACACTCCTTATTTCTATAGGCTGGCTAGCCAAGGTGTTCTACCTACTGTTATTTGGGACACATTGTTATACGTTTTCGCCTAATACATTTTACATACTTTTCATTATTCACTGGAAGAGAAAGACTGGCAATTTGGAAGGCATATGTTACTGTGAAAATAGAAGAAGATAACCCGTGCTCTAGAGAAGCATCCCTAAAACTTGGACTTGTCTTCTCCACACTACCTGGAAGCCCCTGTCAGATCCTTTTATACCTCCCTGAGCCTCCATGGGGGCTCTTTGTTTCCTTTTGTCCTTCCTGTAAGCATGGTAGCCTTTCTGTGCATGTTCCTAACAGCTGCCTTATTTTTTGGCACGATTCCTGCCTCTGATTTCACCTGACAGCTCTACCTCGCTCTGGTTGAGGACACAATGGGCATGCCTCTATTGAATTTACTATTGTAAGTAAGTACTGAAGTACCTGAGGCTTACTCAGTTCCCTGTTTGAAGGTAGGACAGAGCACATTAATTAATGACCTTGGCACGTCCATTGCTCTTATCCTCTGCTTAAGGTTGGATAAATTCTATGTGTGGAGCCCTCCTTAAATGGAAAGACAGCAAGGCAAACCTATACAACTCCCTAGGAATGTATGATCACAGTCAGTCCTTGGCAGTTCCCTTGGGATTTAAAAAACTTTTCTCCTGTTTCTGAATGGTTCTTAAAAAATGGATAGCCTTATGAGGATGTTTTTGTTGTTGTTTTTGTGGGAGACTATAATCTCCAGAGATAATTTAATATGCTTTCAGTTTTTCGTTAGTGAAAACAAAATACTGAAGCAGTCCTTCCTCTATTCTCTCTCACTGACAGTTTTTTTTGTACTTACATACCAAGGTAAATGTCCCTGAAATCAGGTTATTTTGTTGTTGACAGCTAGCACTTCACTTTGCCTATAACCTCCATCCAATCTCCTTTTGTCCCAGCTGTGGTTACTAGTCAGATGTTCACCTTATGCGGAGTCTCCACCAACACAAACAGACATGGTCCACTTTTTGTTACTCAGGAAATGGAGTTCAGGTAGCCAACCTGTAACACATCCTAAAATACAGGAACTAGCTTCAATATGTGGGTTAGCTTATGATCTTAATTTTACTGTGTTAAATATATAATGCTGACATTCATTCACTGAGGATATGATGTCTTTCAAAGTTTCGTATTGCCCTTGTATTGCATTGTTAAAATTTATGTGAAGCTCATATTCACAGATTCTTCTTTCTCTCTCTTCTCTCTCTTTCTCTCTTCTGAAAAAATCTTTAATGTAATTACCAAAAAAAAAAAAAATCACACCTCTGGAGATTACTCAGAGCAATTAGATCAGAGATTAACTTGGGCCTGATTACTGTGGGGAAAAATGTTGATCAGTAGAGAAAGATTGTGCTCCATGTATGAAGTTTTTGATGTTTCCCTGCGCAGTCTGACTGTGTAGTTCAGAATGTAATTCCTATTAAAGACTAATTCCAAAACCTATTCTATTCTGTGAAAAAGGTGATGTTTTATGTAAAATGCTCTTATAATATAGAGACTTCAGAAGAAAACATGACACTAAAAATTCAATTTCTGTTGAGTAATTTAAGCATTTGTCTAAGTCATGCATATGCAATATGTACACTCAACATATTGTGCATATGTTCTGATAGAGACAGATAGTGGTTTCTGCTCTAAAATAATTTATCTGACATTTCTGACATGCCAGAATGTTAAAAAAAATGTTGCTATTGTCTGATGAGCATGAAAAAAAAGCAGTAAATTAATGCAATGCCCTTCTCCCAACTGTCGATCACATTTATTTTGTGCACAAGGTAGAAGAAACCTGTTTTCAAAATATGACAACAGCTTTGGAATGGAGTTCAGCTGCTAGTCATGCTTACTGGCTTAAAAGGGTTTTCAGTCCACTTGGTGTGACAATAATAGTCAAAGTTAGGGAACCATTTTTCTTTCTCCCAAATATGTCCTAACACCAGCATGATTTTAACAAGACAGCTCTTTGGTTTTATTTCTTTCACTCATTCCTTGGGTTTGTTGCCAAGAGCAACACAAAGAATGCACCAGGGTGTCATAATAATCCTCCATTAAATCCCTAGTATTTAAATTTTAATGCTATAATTCAACAGCTGACAAAAGCCCATTGAGCTGGTCTAAGGAGAGGAAAAGAGCTGGTCCCATTTTCTCAGGGGGTGATGCTATAGCAACATGGAATGAATTTGGGGTCAGAGAACAAGCTGTCTCCAAGCTTTGTTTGCATTTCCTGGCTAGAAGTAGAATCTGGTGTTATAAATTTTACGAAAATAAGTGGATATTTAGAGCTACATGAAGATAGTTAATGGTAAAAACCTTTGCTTTGTTTTAAAAAAAGAAAAAGAAAAAGAAAAAAGGTGGAGACAACAGAAGCAGCAGCCAACAAACTAACAGACCCTTTTAGAAAGTGCCAGTTTAGTCGTTATTTCAGAGTCCTTCCACCTCTTCTGGTTTTCCTACCTTCCAGCACAAATCCTGCACCAGAACTCAGAATGATGCAACACACTAAATGCGTTTTAATGGAATAACACAAAGACAGCAAAGTCAATAACTATGGCACAGAGACTTCTTACAATCATCAAAGAGCCGGGGAAAGTCTGGTATGTCATTTGTTATGCTTAACTGTCCCCACACTGAAGGCTTTTGTGCTCTGCGGAATGTTGTTCGGTGGAGACAAATGAATACACCTGGAAGACAATTGTCCATTGTGTTCAGCCCTGATCAGCTGCCCTGTTCCATTCTTAAAGCTCTCAGCCTTGGTTTTGGTGTGGATTAAAGCTCAGGGTGTGAGTTCATAACACAGTGTATTGGCAACTCCTGCTTGTTTTTCACTGTACTGCAAAGTATATTTTAAAGAACAGCATCGCTGCGTTTAAAAAAAAAAAAAGCAACACAGAGATTCATTGGACAATAGTGATATAATCAAATATAAAATATCAGAAATAATGATATGCAATTACTGTGTGTAGATATAGATTTTTGTCACAGAAAAAAACTATAAATGCTTTATTGTTTTTTAAATCACTGAGCTTTTTTTTTTCTATATTCCCCACCAAAATCCATTGCTGATGACCGGCAGCCATCCAGCTCCACTGGCTGCACCACGACTGGAGCCTGCTGCCAGGACATCTCATGGATGGCACTTCGCACTTAGTTTCTGAGGTCAAGGACATGACAGCACAGGGAGTATGAATGTTGAAAGCCTGATGTAAGGTGGGTGGAGTGTGTTTTATAGGTGAAATGATGCAGCTGGGACAGATGAAGGAGGAACAGATGTGACAGCTGGGTGGAGAAGTAAGACAGATCTCCCTCAGGTTTGGGGAGGTCTTGGAAAGTTATGTGCATAGGAAAGGGCAAGATGAGGAGGAGCTGGAACAGCAGCAGCCCCTCTTGCAGCTGCTATGTCTCAAACCACCACAAGTGTCAGCAGTGGATTATCAAGACACCTGGAGGAGCAGTAAGCTGCTTTGTACTACCGTGCCTGCACATCTTACCAACAGCGTGGCATTTTCTACCTTTTCTGTGGCTCCATCTAACAAGGTATCTCCCCTACTCTGTCAACTAAATCAGCACAACAAATATGTATATATTTTTAAGCCTGCATTTCTAACTTTTATAGGTCAAACTTGCCTTAGAGATGCCACATGCAATGTATGTCCCTGTTGCTAGGCTGTCCACATACTGCTTTTTGGAAATACATTCTGATCTGCATAGTATATGTACTTATTTTCTGTTCACTATTACATCGATATTAGTAAGCAGCTTATTCACAGCCCTTTAAAAACAGAGCACCTTGTGCCTGCATTTTCTTTCCCATGTCTCTGAATTGCTTTCTAGTTCAGTTTTGCTGTATCTATGATGAACCAATTTTATGAAAATTCCGTTCTTTCACCCTATAAAGAATGGGTTTTCAATAGAAAAGCTGTGAGCACTGGAGCCCCACTCCAAAAGAGTTCAGCTCACTTGACTTTGGGGTCTTTAGAGCAGGAATGATTCCTGTCAGGCTGCTAGAACTAAAAGGGAAGCAGTTCATGTGCAAACAGATTTCCATCATTATCCTGGGAAGAATCCCACTGGGAGAATAAAGAGTAGCCATAGGAGAAAATTTTTGCAGTAATGGCATGTCATTCCCTTGACCCTCTGCTGATGTGTTCGCTTCTGTTATAGCTCAGGCAAGAAATATGACATTTTATTGTCTGAGATTACCAGGCAAGCATTCCCGAATGGGGTGCAGTTTTCACTGGGTAATAATCTTCAGGATCATCCAAGAGAAATAAAGCAACGTCACTGTCATACTTTAAAGCCTGGCAAACTATAATTTGTGAAGATCCTTTGTTAATTATTTTTTATTTGATGTCTTCTGTGCAACTGAACTGATTTACATATAGAGCTTACTGGATTTATATATTAGTCACGCTGATTCTCATTATTTCAAGCAATAAGAAATAGAAGGAAAATCTTGAATGGTTTACCAAGGCTATTCTGGAATGGTGGATTCGATGGATAAAATAACATTGATTGAAATGTGATTGGAATGATGACCTCCTCCAGCAGCAAAGTTCACAGGTATGCAGAAGGGCACTGTCTGGGATTTGCTCTGAGGCAATAATTCACTGAACAGCATTTCACTATTTAAGTGCAGATGCTGGTTTGCTAGTTTGGTGCACATCGAGGTTCTTGGAGGGGTCGCACAATCTGGCCTCAAGAATAAATGTGCATACGTGCACTGAAAATACCAACCATCAAGCCCGTGAAAAATGCTGCTGGAAGAATTTCTCATTTTACAGCACTGCTGTTGGGAATAGGTCTTAGAATCAGCAAAACAAGAGGCTTTAATATAAACTGTATATACTTGTGTTGGAGAGTTAAACGTGAAACAGAACGGACCAAGATGGATTGACACTGAAAACAATGCTCGCTGATTTAATGATACTGGGCATGCCTATGCTTTCTTTGCAGTCTGGTTTGTTATAGCCATAAATGCATTAGCCTCAGTCCAAAGACATCTATATTCTGAAGTACAGTATTAGACTGGTGGTGTGCAGAGCTGAGCTCTGGAACTGCAGGGACTGTGTTTCAGTTACTTCCGCTTCCAGTATGTGTGGGACAAAAATATCCTTTCATACCGAAGATACATCTGCTGCTCACTGTCTGTGGAAGTCCCTTTCCCATACTCCCTTAGACTGGTGTAAATCCAGTGTATTACTGTTAGTGCTGTTTAAGGATCCTCTTAACTATGTTTGATTGTTAACTGTGTTTGATTTTTGAAAGGCACCAAGCGATGCTTAAGACAGCCGGTTTGGCTAGGAAAAGAAAGTGGCCAAAGGTATAAAAAAATTTATATGGCTTTGCCTAGAAAATTTTATTAAGTAAGTCACGGTGAGAATCTAAAAGAGAAATTAAAAAACAACAACAACAACAAAAACAGAACTAATAAAAATAATATAAATAATTTCACAGTAATACCGGTAAACTCAGTCTCACAGATCACTATCTGTTGGGAAGGTAGATAAGTACTACTAATGATGCATTATAACGGAAAAGACAAAAGACAGTTCCTTGCCTAATGCCCTATTGTATAGAAGATAGGCATCAGGTATCAGTGCGTGAAATACTGCTGATTTCTGCAGATGACAGTGCTAGTCCAAGTGCTAAAAAATCTGGAACTGTTCTACTGGAACCCAAGGAAAAAAGAAAAAACACCTTTATTCTTTAAGCATTTTCTTCAGCACTAGCATAGGGTTCCAGAATAAAATGATACTTTTCTGAAGCATTTCCAAAATGCCTGCCATGGATCAAAGATACTCACCAGGTCTTTGGCTACACCTGTGTTGTGTTAGCTCTGAGTCTAATTCTTCCCTCTTCCAGTCAAAGTAACTGGTTTCTGTTTTGAAAGACTCTATCTGTTTAAGATAAAGTAAGTCTTAGGGAAGACGGGATGTTATATATAGGAAGGCACAGAATGAAATCAGGGTTAGAGTTCACAGTCAAGGATAACTAGAATTCACCTAAACACCTTCCTCCGTGTTTTATGTACAGTATTTTTCACGGTCCTCTTAGATATGCTTATCAGAGAGGAATTTTCTTGGTAACAAATGCCACCTGCAATCAAGCCTACAATCACAGACATTTCCTTGTTGTTCCTGCTCTTTATTTCTTTTTTCCAAAGGCAAGCCAACTTACTTCTTTGGGTGGTGCAGTGGAAATGCTAAGGCACGGACTGAACCAGTGATTCAGCACCTGGTGGGAAGGCAGGACCAGCCCAGGGGATCTCAAGTGCAGGCAATGTGCTTGAGTGACTGGAAGGGGTGGAGCCAGGATCCACACCTTCCCAGACCTCATTTAAGGGTTGGCAGAGAGTAATTTGCAGTCTTTTAAAAATGAGATGTGAAAATGTTGGAAATTTCTCATTGTTTAGCTTAGAGAACAGAAGATTGAGAGGAGACATGATAAAATCTTCAAACAAATCACAAGTTGTTTCAGAGAGGAAGGGGATATTCAGTTCTCCATGTCATTAATAGGCTGGAAAAAAAAAAAAACCCTGACTTCAAATGCATCAAGGGAGTCCAGTCCATATTGGAGATACATTTAATATTCTTACAATAAGGGCAATGAGGGATTTAGATTATCTGGGAAGTTTGGGAATTCTCCATTAGTGGAGATCATAGAGAACATAATACTTTGACATTTCCTTGATGGGACAAAGGCAATGTCCCTCTACTGAAGCCACAAGTTGGACCAGGTGACTTCTCTTGCTATGCTTTATTTTTTAGCCTCAGCGCTGAATGAGTGTGCACATGGTCTATATGTTTTAATAGCAGGCATGTAGCCCAGAATGGCTCATGCCTTTTTTAAAACAGCAGAGCCTTTCTTAAATCATTTTCCCACCAGAACTACTCTTCATTCTTAACTCAGTTCCTCTTGTTGCAGGCTGGAAAGAACATTACTGTACTTTCAGTACCTTAGTACTTACATGAATTCTTGCATTTAGGGAATGAATCTGGGATCCCCTCATCGTCTGTAGATATGAAATGCATAAGCCTGAACCACTTTTTTAGCAATCAGAAACCATTTTTTAAGGAGAAATATGTACATCATTTTCCCAGTTTGGGATGGTAAAGGAATAGGGTGTTGGATATCTCAAAGAGAACAAGAAACTTATGGCACCCTTTTTTTCAGCTTGTTTGGAATTTGTTGATGGAAACTGTGGCCAGCTAAAGAGCAATCTCCTAATGTTACTTTTCTGTCAAAATAAACAAAAGTTATTTCCCATGATGAAATCAACAGATGTAAGTTGTACACTGGAAATGGAACCTTGGGGTCAGAAAAGCACTTATTGAGAGTGAACAGTACAAAAATGAAATCAAGAACAATTTAAACTACATTTTTGTTCAAGAAAAGCGGGGATATTTTTACCCTTTTCTCAGAGTCAACACATTTGTTAGCTGACAGTAAGATTCTGCAAAAGAGAAAAGAATATTTTACAGTATGGAAGTTGTGCAATATTTTGCTTTGTGTTTGGATGACCACATGCAGCTATGTTAATGAAAGCCAATTTAGTTTCCTGTCTGTGTATTGAGAAGGGCAGGCATGGATTCAGGTCATCACTTCTAATAATGATTACTTCAGTGTGGGTACACAAAGTACTCCCATGTTTCCATCTGGGAAATCCTGAACTGGAATCTATATGGGTATGCAGTGTGCAGATGGCTAACACATGTGATCTGAATCATGTTTGGGTACATCAGACTAGGTGAAAAAACTGACTTCTGAGAGTATGTGCAGTGAGCCCAGGGTATCTGTAGAATCAGTTCTCTGGCTACTTGTCCAACACCTCTGGACACACAGCAGTGTATCAAGAGCAAGTGCTGTTGCCTGGTCTTGCAGCGGCACACCCTAACGACCTTCTGGACAAATGGCCACATACAATTTTCCAAATCAAATTAAGTTTGGGGCTGAGTTAAAAGAGAGGATGTGCCAAAGAGAACATCATGATTAGTTGCTATAGACAGATGGAAAAAAAACTTGAATTTCTGTTTAGCTTTATGAGTTTCAACCTACATGCGTAACTGTCATCTGATTGGGGTTGAAAAAAAGTCCCACTGTTCATATCATTGCACCAACGTCTACACAAGCCATGTATTCCTTGGTTTTCTTCAGAGCACCATTTTAGGTGGATTTAGACCATTAGCTGTTTATTAAAGAGAACTGGTCAGAACAAACATTCCCACCTTAAGTGGTGAGCATGTCTTCATAAACTAAACATCTTAAACTGGCAAGGAATAATATAGCTGAAAATGACAATGTAACTTCTTAATTTCTAACAGTACTCCTCATTCTCCCCACCTTGTCTAGAGGTAGTAAAAGAACTGACACTCATCTCCACTTGCCGAAGTACTGCAAGAATCATAGAATCATAGAATTGCTCAGGTTGGAAAAGACCTTCAAGGTCATCAAGTCCAACTGCAACCTAGAGATACCACCCCAACTTTAACAACCCACCTCTAAATCATGTCCCTGAGCACCACATCCAAATGGTTTTTAAACACATTCAGGGATGGTGATTCAACCACCTCCCTGGGGAGCCTATTCCAGTGCCTAACAACCCTTTCTGTAAAGATTTTCCTGATATCTATCCTAAGAAATTGCAAGCATCCTACTTGAGCTCAGTAGTAAAAGTAGATTTTGTTTCTCTACATTAAGAAAGTCATTGTGACAGTATGAACAAGCAAGTGAACCTGCCAAAAGTCTAAGAGTCTATTCCTGTGATGTTGCCATGCTTAAAGCCAAGTGATATATTTTCCTTTGGTTTGGTCAGTCCAAATATCAGATTTTAGGAAGTCTTCAGATAGTAATTTTTCTGTTGCTGTCCATCTTTGCATGTTTATCCTTATATAGAGACAGTTGGACCAACCAGCTTCTGAAATGAAATTATGAAGGGAAGAGTCGTGCCAAGTCAGATTCTGAAGTTTAAGGTTTCTTGTTTTTGTTGTTTGTTTTTTTTTAAATAAATTATTTTCATACACAAGAAAAGATGAGCCACACACAAGAGCTGTACTCTGCAGCTGGATTTGCTTCCAAGTGTGAATCTGAAGGTGGAATATGGACTCTGGATATTTTTAGCCACAAAATATGTGAGCCGCAAAAGTATGTAAACTACACACATATATTTGCCTGTTCCTTTCAAAGGAATTCTCTTCATTGCATTAAAAAAAATGTTGCCCACAGAAAGTTGGCAGAGCAGTAGCCCATGTCCCAGCAGATGCTTATGGAATGTTCCTGACTGCTTTGCATGCTAAAATGTTCAGCTTTATAAATAGTGTTAAAATATTCAACTCTAGCTTTAAAAATAAAAATAATAATTAAAAAACCTGAATACATTCCCTCAAAGCATATGTAGTATGGACAATAAACAATATGCTAATAAACCAGCCATTCCCTAAATGCTTTTGTGCTGCTTTGAAAATGCAACAATTTGACAACTTTCGTCTATGGAAGGTACTTTCTAGCACTGAATAAATTGTGAACCCCACACCCATCCATTTTGAAACTACTTACAACCAATGTTCACCAGACTGGGCCCAGCTAGGTCAAACAGAACTATTTGCTAAATAAAGTCATACTTAAGGGGAGTGTGGATGATACAGTTCAGTGCTTATTCATCATCAATTTCATATTTAATTATGGGTGTGGGTCTATATTCAGATAAGCAATTAAATGAACTCAAAGGCCACTATCTTCAAGATAGTGTATAAATATACATTGTATTTTAGCTAAGTTTCTGTGCCACATTTTTCCTGTTAGCTAATTTTAATTACCACTTTCCTGAACATCTAATTTAAGTTCTTTGAATAATTTTTCAAGGTGTGCTTAGTTCCTCTAGACATGAAGACTAATGAAGAATTTTAGTCTGTTCGAATACAACACAGAATGATCAACTTCAAGTAGGTAATCAAATGGAATTTTAGAATATACTTAATCATGTCATTACATATCTTTCTGAAAAGACAATTATTGTTTCATCAAAAATTACATATACAACTAAGACAATTTTTCATTCTTTTTATTTTATCTGGAAATCTGAAAATGTGTCCTAAGAATGTGTGAATTAAGCTAATAATTATTCCTCTGATATGAATAACTGTTAGCTCTGAATTAATAATTCTTAGCAGAGACTACGTTACTTTCACCATCTCTTCCAGTAGTGACTGAAACTGCATTTTCTCAAATTAGTTATTTGAAGCTATTCTACCTTTGATTTAAAGTGGGTTAACCTTTATCACATCACTCAATAGTCTAGATTCTAACTAAATACAGCTAATTCCTAAATTAAATGATTTGCTGGTGTCATGTGGTATTTCTGTACCTCAGTGAAACGAAGGTCTGTCACTAGCAATTGTCAGCTGTGAATGTTCATCCTCTTTCAAAGGCTTTTTTTTGCTCACCTCTCCTTCCCCTCTATTCACCATTTGTATGTCACCATTTGTACATATTTACCTATTAACTTTCAGCTGACAAATCTGCTTCAGAAAATGTCTTTATCCTTCTTCATCTTCTTTCAGTCTGGCATTTCATGTTTTTTTCTTCTTTTTTTTTCAGACATTGCATCCTGAATGGCTCAACGTCAACTCAAGTGTAGTCTAACCAAAACCAATCCTTTTCATCTTACCTCCAAAACCCTTTCCACTTCCATTTTCTATGGTTGCCAAGAATACCATTCTACTTGTTATCCAAATGCATAATCTTTGATTCTTCCTTTGCCTTCTTTCCTCCAACTCTAACTGAACAACCACACAGAAATTTTGTCCATCTTTGCACAGGATCCAAATAGCTTTTCTTGAAATTCAGAAGTTTGCACAGCTCTGTCCTGCTTAGATTTTGAAGGCACCTCCTTTAATCTTGTGCTTGGTTTAACAGCTCTCTTTTATGTAAAATCTCTCATAAAGCGATCCTTTTGTGTCACATTGAAGAAGTGAGTTTACTGCAACAGCCATTGTAATAATGTTTACCAATAAAAGCAGAATCAATATAGAGAAATTTCAAAGCTATTTTCTAACCTAATTTCTTCTATTATTATCATAATTTTTCACATACTAAGTATTTGTAAATAAAAATTGTTAAAGATTTGGGTCAGGTACATTGTCCTTTTAGTTCAGGAAATTTCTGGGAATATGTAGGCCTGTGTGAATGCAATGTATGAAACTTTTTGGCAGCTAGGTTTCAGTAGTTGATGTCTTTCTTTGGAGCAGGTTACAGGCCAAGGGAATCTGTCCTTGGTGTAGAAACAGTTTTGTTGACTTCATAATGCTTTTTTGTTTTGGAGAGAAAAAAACCTTTGAACTGGCTTTAAAAAATGTGTTGCAAAGACTCATGAAAGAAATAGTTATTTTAATGTTGTATTGAACAGGTCAAAAGGTGAAGCTGCAACACTTTCAGGCTCTGATTGATAGACTTTGCTGTAGGCTATCTGCCTATTCCCCAGGGCTACTCAGCTGAGAAAGTGTTGTGTGATCAAAATGCTCTTGCTGGCATGAGTAACAACAAAGGGTGTCAGGGATTAGATGGTAGGTAGCTCACTGTACTTTTATTTGTAATAATTTATTGCTGTAAATTCTTCTAAAGTCCTATTTCCTGAGAGAAAAAAGCCACAGCTCAATTTGGACCTAACCCTTACTGAAACTAAATGCAAGGTAAGTTTCACAATACTTTTCAAGTATACCCTTTCTATCTGAGGATGTGGAAGCATTCAGTATGAGATATTGCTGCCTCTCTGACTGGATGTATGTACTGACCAATATTAAAGCTTCAGCGTCCACTCTTCTGCAGTCCTAATCGCACATGAAAGAAACTGTGACTGAGATATGAAGCTTCTGATACAAAATGATGTACAAATCTTACTGATGCTTCTCCCCAAAACAGGGCTTTCATCAGATCTCCCTTCTGGTCGCACTACATGGTGTTTAGCTCACCACAACCTCCCCACAATGAGAATACAAAGATCAGTCATCACTTCTATTCCACCTGTATCATATCTCTTTACAGACAATCCATTTATGGATCTGCTGAGATTGTTTGAAATTGGCTGATATGTTCAATCATTATTGGACTGAAATATCTGACCGATAGTGGCATATAATGCAGTCTTTAAATCCTCAGTGCCTCAAGTGGGGATCCAGAATAAAAGATTACGAAACAAATGATCTATCCCACCCTGCTCCAAAATATTAAAGCTTAAACTTAACAATCTTCCACAAAAAGTTTTTGCTCTGATAAAGAAGCAAGTCCCAAATGCCCAGTATGGCTTTTGATGCTGCCCTTGATGTGATGTGAAAGCTCCCCACTATCTGAACATGATGGCTATCAGCACACTCTTTTATGGTAACTCCAGGCAGACAAAATATGGTCTTCAACAAATCACTCAAGACAGATCACCAAATGAAATTACAGGTTGTGACTGTCCCAGGTATATTTCTTCCACTACCTGCTGTTGATGTCAAATACCAACACAAATCAGCATAAACAGAGTTCCATAAATATCAGCAGCATAACTTTTAAAGCATTATTAGATATATTAGATCTACATTCCAGTTTACATCTTAAGAACCAAATAAAGAGATTTCATTTACTGTTTTAAAATTTTTGTCTAGTTTAAATTCTAAGCAATGCTTAAACACTCAAAAATCATTAAATGTCATAAATTGCATTTGTCTTTGAGCTGTTGTGCAGATGTGAAAAAATGCTATGCAATTTTACCATGAAACTCTTGAAAAACAAGACTTTAGGGTACGAAGTTTATTTGCTTCTGAAAGGTTCTCCTGTTTTTCTGAATTTCATAAATACAGAAGGAATAAATGAAGGACTTAAAACACAACCCTTAACATAAAATTTTAACCAGCCCAGTGAAAACTTGTTCTAAAAGCAGGTCTCCTCAAAGAGACTTTAGATTTTGTTTGTCCAGGTTGTATAAACCTTTGTACAGGTACATTCCCATTGTTTAGTGGGTCGTAGTTAGTTATATTTTCATCTTGTAATTTTTCAAACAAATATATCAATTGTCAAGGTCAAGGTTGAGCATGACACTGAGCCTTTTGATGGCTCATTTTATTGGAGTGTTACTGGTTCTGCCTGAGCACTGTAATTTCTCTCATCTATGAGCAGGTGTTCACAGCTTACTGCAAAAATAGCCACTACATTTACTTTATATGTTGCCAGTTCATTATAAGCTTCTCAGTAATTCTTTAATTTCAGTGTCCCAAAAAGCAGAATAAAAAAAGCATGCTAGATCCTCACATCGCCAAATTGGAGAAAAATGGATTTGATGGATGGATCACCCACTGGATAAGGAATTGGCTGGATGGTCACACTCAGGGAGTTGTGGTCAAGAGTTCCATGTCCAAGTGGAAACCAGTGATGAGTGGCATTCCTCAGGGATTGGTGCTGGGACTGGCGATATTTAACATCTTTGTAGGCGACATGGACAGTTGGATCGAGTGCACCCTCAGCAAGTTTGCAGATGACACCAAGCTGAGTGGTGCAGCTGACACGCTAGAGGGAAGGGATGCTATCCAGAGGGTCCTGGATAGACTTGAGAGGTGGGCACATGCCAACCTCATGAAGTTCAACAAGGCCAAGTACAACGTCCTGCACTTGGTTTGGGGCCGTCTCAAGCACAAATACAGACTGGGTGGCGAATGGCTTGAGAGCAGCCGTGAGAAGAAGGATTTGGAGGTGTCAGCTGATGAAAGGTTCAACATGAGTCAGCAATGTGCGCTTGCAGCCCAGAAGGCCAACCGCATCTTGGATTGCATCAAGAGAAGTGTGACCAGCAGGTCAAGGAAGGTGATTTTGCCCCTCTATTCTACTCTTGTGAGACCCCACCTGGAGTACTGTATCCAGTTCTGGAGCCCCCCAACGCAAGAAGGACACTGAGCTGTTGGAGTGGATCCAGAGGAGGGCCATGAAGATGATCAGAGGGCTGGAGCAGCTCCCCTACGAGGACAGGCTGAGAGAGCTGGGGCTCTTCAGCCTGGAGAAAAGAAGGCTCCAGGGGAACCTTATAGCTGCCTACCAGTAGCTGAAGGAAAGCAGGGGAGGGATATTTTAGAAGGACAGGTAGCAACAGGATGAGGGGAAATGGCTTTAAACTGTAAGAGGGCAGATTTAGACTAGATATTAGAAAGAAGTTATTTACTGTAAAGGTGGTAAGACACAGGAACAGGTTGCCCAGAAAGGTTGTAGATGTCCCCTCCCTGGAGATGTGAAGGCCGGGCTGGCTGGGGTTTTGAGCAACTGGTATAGTAGGAGGTGTCACTGCTTACAGCAGGGGGTTGGAACTAGATGATCTTAAAGGTCCCTTCCAACCCAAACCATTCTATGATTCTATGATATCTTTCCAGGTTATGGTTAGAAAGGGAAGACAGAGCAATAATCTTCTAAGGAAGCAGCAAAAAAAGGAAGGGAAAAAAGTCACACTGAACAGCAAGTCAGGCTGGCAAAGTACATCTCTAGGCCTTGAGCCAATGCAACAGAAAACTCCTGTACAAATGTTACAATTTTCCATGTAATTTCTCTCACTTTATTCAAGAATAACATTTATCCATATACATACACAAACCAAACTGAAAATACAGACAAGATATATCAGAGGGATCTTAGCATTTCCACTGTAAGCAGGTCTGAAATGTGCTGGCCGTTATATGGATGGTAAGGACCTCTGTCTTTGGGAACCGTGGACAATGTACATAGAAGATGGGCACTGTTCCCATTCTGCCAAAGTGGGAAATAGAGACACTGAATGAACTAAGAGCAGAGAATTGTATAAGATGCAAGAAGTCTGCGGCAGAAGGGAAGACTGCTGCAAATATCTTAAGGTTCCTACTTCTGTGCTTTGCTTTAAAATAATTTTGTTTGCCCAAAATGCAGTAATATGGTTGAGCTTTTTTTCTAATCTCAATTATTATCTCAAGCTTAAATGGTTAGAGAGGGCAAGGCACATAGTAAGAAGTCAGACCTTCATCTGAGCTGAGTAGTATAATGTGTATGCAAACCTTAGATTTTAGGAGAGCTCAGTACAGTTACAACTTGTTCATATTCGCAGAATAATTATGTCACTAGAACATTAATGGGAACAGTAGGTCCTCACTTACAATTGTGGAGAGGGTTTTCTGCATGGATTCACAGGACTTTTCTTGTAGTGGCTCCTAAACTCAGCCTGACGGCAGCTCTGATAATGTGGAAAATTTTCCAAATATGCCTGTTTTGCAGAGCTTTTCAGCTTTCACTTTCAGTCTTTTTTCTTACAATGATGCAGGCAACGTGTCTTTCATGGAATCTATAGAAGGAAGTTGATGCAGGACCTGCTACTTTCAGTGCCATGGAATGACACTTGGACCAGAATGTGCTGAAGTGATGAATGTAGTCTCCAGTTTGGACTTGTCTCATCTTTTCCAAACTACATTCTTGTACAGATTAGAGGCTAATCTAACAGGCAGGCCTGGCCAGTTAAAACAGTAATTGAAATAGCTGAGAGTGTTTTATTTGGCAAAAACTGATCTGCTTCATTTTTTTTTTAAATGAACAAACAAACAGGCTCAATCATAATAGCTTAATTAATTTAAGAAGTAACTTTTCTGCTAAGATAATTTCCTGTCTTCCATTTTTGAAAACAAAAACAGAAAAGACAGAAAAGACAGAAAAGAAAGAAAAGATTTCTTTTGACCTTTGATGGGAGACTGTAAACATCAGTCAGTGAATAAAATCCTGAAATGATGGTGAAACCACAAAACCCAAAACAGTTCCATTTTTGACTAGAGGTAGGTAAAGGTATTTCAGATGCAGGGAAGGGGAAAACTCAGGAAGCCCACACTCATTAAAGGATTGAGGTTTGTTTTCCTCAGTCTCAGGAACATTTAGGAAAATAACATTAAACAAAAAGCAAACTGAAACTTCCCCTGAAACTTCTATAACCTTGCTGAGGCTCTTGCAAAGAGTTAGGACCTTCTTTCATTCCACTCACTTTTGACCAGCCTGGTGCTATAAAGAAAAAAAAAAAGAAAGAAGAAACTAAACCAAAAGCAAAATTTCAGTTAGCAAAGTATATATATGGCAAGTTTCCAACAGCCAGCACACATTACTAATTGGCAGTTGCTTAGTGATTTACAGGAGACATCTTGTCAGCTTTGGTACAGAGCCAAATGGTACCCACATCACTGAAACAATCTCAACTGGCTTTTGGACGTGGCTACCAGACTCTCCTTCCCCAGTTTAGGAAAGCATCACTATTCATCAAAGTACTTAGGCCACACGCTTAAAATTAAGAATGTGCTTTCCTCCAAAAGGATGTGTTTAAACATGTGCTAGGGATTTAAACATGTGCTTGTGCTATTTATGGAATTGCTCCTTTCAGGAACGGTGCTCACATGGAGGCAATATGGGAAGCTTTGACTGCCAAGATGAAGATTTGGTAGCTGTGGGTGAGCTATGGATTTGAGTCCTCAGACCAGCTAAACTGACACCTTGCAGAAGCAATTTAAAGATAGCAACCGATTCCTGAAGATAGCACTCATGAGTAACGAGACATTGTGTTCAGTCAGATGGTTGGAATAATGCTTTCAGTAATTTTACCAAAGAATACAAACATTGATCCACATGATTAAGTCTGAAGTGAGGGTGGCAGTGGGAACCACAGTGTATGTAGGATGAAGCATGTTAGTACTTTTAAATATCGCCATCCCTTTAGAGAATGTGCTAGGATTGCCATTATGATGTGGACAAAGAGGTAAGTTGAGCTAGTCAGGGACATCATTCTTAAACAGAGGAAATGCCATCTCATGCCTTACATTGTTTAGCAAATACACATTGATATGTATCTCCTGGGAACTGATCTTCCAGTGTTGTGAAAAGCCATGGAGGCTTTCTTTGCTGCTCCTGTATGTGATTGCCTAATAGCAAGGAGGAAGAATGTATTTAAGTGTAAGTAGCAAAACTCCTTTTCCTTCATGGTCTCACTGTTATAAACAAATTTTTGGAACAGAGCTGTAAGAAGAATTAGTCACAGTAGTATCAAAACCACGCTGAGGCAACAGTTTCATATTTGGCCTGGGCCTGGCCATGGAACGAAATGAGGACACAAGTCTGGCCAACTATGAACCCTCATCTTCTTTTTCCTCCCTAGTCACAGAGTAAAGCACCCTTTACCTGGCTTTGGGCCACTGCTCAGCTGCACCAGCTGCCCACATTTCAAAGCACATGACTCCCTTGTGTTAAGGATTTTGTTCAAATAAGGCCTGGGATGCTGGTGTGCCCCTCTGTACAATACTTTGAGGAGATACATCGTTAATATACCATTACTTGCTTCTGCTTTCAAAGTCTGAGAAAGACAAACTTTGAAGATGAAGTTTCAGGTAACATGACTGCTGACTAAATCAATAAAGACCAACATCATGAATTGCTATAGATGTATGTATGTAGCCATCTTCTTCAGTCCTGCACTCAGGACTATCTCCTACAGCACACCTGTAGAGTCTCACAGAAAACAAAACCAGCACATTGCTTCACTTCTTACCTGGGCCTTAGAATTAACTTGTCCCGTTTGCCCTCTCACAGCAGTTAGGACAGTCAGGTTGCTGTGCCCTGGCACACACATCTTAGTTTCAGCCAAAGCAGAAAATATGTCATGGCAGCATTTGTTAAACTCCACATTAGAGGTTGCACAGTGGCAGTTCATCTCTGCTGCTTTGGGTGGTAATGTGGAGCTCTGACCTGCTTTCATTTACAGTGAAGTGTGCATGGTACTCAGCTCTTTTCAGTTCCTCATAATAGAATTTGACAATTAAATGCAATACAAAATACAATATCTCAAATGCACTTTGACTCCAAGTTCCAGCCTCCAACGCAGCCGCCACTAGCTCCAATACAGTCAGTCCTTGCTGCAGCCTGGCTTATCAACTTTTTGGCCATTTAGACAAGATGAATAAATCTGAGAAGAGGCAGTACTAATGCAGTTTAAAAAGCTAGCATGATAATTATTATGTAGAAGATAAACACACAACGTAGGTCCTTGGTAACTGACTAGGCAAATAAGTCTTGTTTCCAGGAAATTTTATCTGTTGCTTCCATAGCTTCATTACTTACAGAATCTGCCATTCCTGCCATTTCTGTACTGTTAAGTATAGAACTTTCAAAGTCAGAACGCTATGAGGCTGTGTAGCCATCTACTCTGGGATTTTCCCTCTATAACTGTTTCCTTCTGCCCCTTCGCATTACCTTCTTCCAAAGCCTTTTGCTATCTTCTCATGATGACTGAAGGTCAAAAGTTCAGACTCTGACAAATTATAGTGTATTGCACAAAGGCCGTAAATAAGTAAGCAGCTATCTTGGCACCTTCATTTCCATCTGCTTTCCATGTGTAATAAATGCAGCCAAGTTTATTAATATTCTAGTCATTACTCAAAGGGTACAGTTACATGCTCTGACTAAATTAACACTGAGGTTTTGGATCCAAGGACCATATTTTATTTACATAAACAGCAAAGATGTAATATTATGCAATAATTTTGCTGATATCTTATTTGGATACTTAGGCTCCCCTACCATGCTCAGGATTTCTTAATAGGATTATCCCATTGTGAAAGAAACATTTGTTCAAAAGTTCAAGAGGTGTATTCTAAAGACTCATGTACTACACCACAGAATAACCTTTACATCAGGATGTATGTGCACTGTGTCAGAAATAATTTGTACTGAAAATATCTTTGTATTTGTCTCCATTTGATAAAACTGGCTTTTCTTGAGATACCAAAACAACAGCTTTCTTGGCTAGCTGTGCTTCTTAACTTACAATTGAGAGCGGTATCCTGTTTGAGGTTTTTGTAGTAATACAACAAATACGTTTTAAAATACATTAAAGTACAATTTATTTTTATCTTATAAATTTAAATTATTGCATACCATAGCATTTGAATCTGGCAGGTGGAAAAGAAACCACATCAATAAGTTGCACTATGAAAGAATACCTTGTGGTTTTATAGTGCCTTTCATCTGAGGATGCCAACACACTTTATAAACTTACATTACATTTCACAGCATGTCTGTGTGTATCTGAAGGCTATTTAATTCACAGAAAAAAATTAAAAAGACATAGAATGACAATCTGGACTGGTCAAGGCTATACATACTTTATTCGCTGGGAAAATAAGAAAATCAAAAGAAGCATGATCTCTCTTTGCATGCTCTAGGCATAGTTTAAGGTATTATTTTCCATACTGGATGACTCCAAGCAAAACGGGAAAATAAACTGATTAAATTTAGATTACAGTCAAAAGGAAAAAAACAAGTTCAGCACTGTACCACCATGATCATGGTGTTTGCAGACAATTGAATTTCAAGTAGTACTCTATAGCACACGGCAGCATCATTCCAATGTCAACAAATTTTAAAACAAAACTTTGTGATTTGTATTCCATTTCTGAAGTAAATACAGAGAGATGTTCTGCTGGTTAAAAAATTCTTTCTGTGGTGTACTACAATTAAACAAGTATAACAAAATGGACCTGGGAGCTCAAACTCAAACTACTTCTGCAGTCTTTAATCTATTTCCATACTTACAATGATGCTGTTACTAAATATTTCTCTCATTTTTTTTCCAGCTAATAAACAAAAAACCAGCAAAACAATTCAAAATCCCATTTCAAGCTTTTGTGTTTCCCGTTGTCCAACACCCTTCCTGAGGCTGGTAATTAATTAACCATGAATTGATGCTGCCATATTTGACTTGTAGGTAACTTCTTATACGAAATGAATAACCTTTTTCACATCTTAAACTTCTGCTGACAGGACACCGAGTTCCCAGACATCACTACATGTTAAAGTTATACAGACACAGAAGGAGAAGGTTTGATAGAACCTTAATGACAATATTAATTCATTTTTATAACAAATGCATTCAGTCTGGCCACTGAGCAAGTTATGACAATCCTAGTGACTACTGAACACTATGGAATTAGACAGAAATGCTTCTCAGAGATTTCCAAGTGTACTGCTCAGCAGCACTTTAACCGGGAGCTAACAATGTTTTTCCACTGCTTTGCCTATTTGAATTTGTAATATGTATTTGATGGAGTGCAGCATTGTTTCTAGGGCTACGGAGAGCCCTGATGAAATGCCACATACTGTCTTTTAGCAGACAACACACCAGAGTTACATGAGATTCCTAAATAGTAATACAATTTTCATGTCACATTATAAACCCAGTTTGAATTTCACAGCTTTATGTGATGATGAAGTTCAGATAGAAAGAATATCCCTGCTCACTTGAATTAAATAAATCAGATCAGGAAACCAAAGTATCAGCTGAAGGTCTGCAAAAAGTTCCAGAATTTTCACCTTTACTTTTGGAAAGGGCACAATTCACAGCTACCCCATACCCTTGCGACTGCTGCTCTCACATCTTGTTTTCACAGCAAGGCTGTCTCCCATGGAGTTATAGCTTACAGGAGAATTTTCAGTCTCACATTTACTGGCTTTTATGTGTGCATGTGTGACATTGCCCATCCTCTGAAGTCATCTCTCATCATGAAGAGACCATCTGCGTTTAGCTAAACAGCTTATTTGATGGAAGCTATTTCTGTTACCCTGCACAACAAAGATGCCATGGCTCAGGTTCCATCTGTCTCTCCCAGGAGTGAGGAATATCTTCACAGGTTACTTGCTTTTTCAAAACAGGTGCAGAGTGTGATATGAAACAAGTTGAAGGAAGGGGAAAAATGGAAGGAAACATGAAATGAAGCAGTCCTATATTCTCTAGGGAGTGGACTTCAGAGGCAAGGAGACAGTAAAGAAAGGACAGAGGTTGTCTTTGATAAAAGTCAGAAAGGTCAGTTTGTTCCAGTTTTTGTGCCCACTGCTGCCAGACTGTGGAATAAATGTGTAAAGTTTCAAAAGTTCCTCATTCAAGTAAACAAGTACCATATGAGAGAATCTCTTGTGTTTGGTTTATAGGAGCTGTCTGGTTTCCCCAGATTATCTTAACTGTCTGGAGACAATCTACACTCATCAAGCAGACCCCCAGATTTATACGTTATCATCCTAGAGAGATACACCATCAGTCAGAAAAATGTTTTGACCTGAACTGATTATTTTTAAAAATACATGTCAGCATAAATGCTTTTTAAACACAGAGTAACCTATTTTCCAGTGACTTGGAAAGTCCATACTAGGATATACCATTTGGTAGAAGTACTACTTATACTTATGTGCACTATTGGTCAATTCAGGTAAACCAAAGGCACCAAAGTCTGCTGGGATCTCAGGATATATCTCCAGACATTACTATTTCCAATTTCTTAGGGGTATTTTATCCTCTTCATACTATGGTATTTCATGTGTTTTGTAAATTTGATTATTCTTTTCAATCTGCGACTGTTGCTTCATTGTCATTTTGCATTTCCAGGGAGATTCTGGCTCTGTCTTCTCCCTCTGTCCGTCCTTTAAGTAGTTGTTGACATCAGTCAGACACTCCCAAGTCTTTCTTCTTTATGGTGAACAGTGTGTCCTTCTCAGCTTCTTCTTGCACATTCTGTGATCCAGACCCCTGACCAGTTCAGTGGACCTATGCTGGACTTGCTCTAATCTGCTCATGTGTTTCTTGTAGCAGGGGGAACCCAAAACAGGACCCAGCTCTTCAGATGCAGCCCGTGTAAGTGCCATGTGGAGGAAAACAACCGGTTCTCTCAACCTGCTGCTGTAACCTGAGATTGCCATCAAAACATCAGGTCCCTCACTCTTGCTTTCCTCATGACTTCCTCATATACTGGTGTTAGTATGTGAGCCAGATCACATCCTGTACACACAGAAGTTTACATTCTGTACATACCGCTAACACGTGCTGAGTGGTTTTCACTCCTGTAAATGCTGAATGATCCCCTTGCTTTCAGTGGATTGGATTGTCTGAAACAGAGTATGCAGTGAGAGACCTTGGATTGCAGAGAGTAAGAGAAGAAAAGTGTAACACAATGATTCATGAGACAAAAAAAATGAGAGGTATCAGCATTTACTTCCATTACAGTGGTTTCCTTTAATAAAAGTGTCATGGTTTGTGGGATGTTTAGCTGCAAAGAAGTTTCTAGGCTTGTCCAGCTTTTTTACTTCAGAAAGAAAGGAGAATTTTGTCTCTGACTGCAACAGTAGCAAGTCCATATCCTTTGCCAAACTATACAGTGAATAGGGAGGAGGATACGCCACAGCCACTGCTGTGTAACCAGAAGCTGTGGTAAGAAAGATAGGTAGTGGCAGAGCTCCTATTAGCATCCTTAGTTCAATAGTTACAGATAGCCTTATGCACAAATGAAAAGTCATTTTGAAACTTTATGGTGGAAAAGTGAGAAAATACCCCCTTTGCATGCCCTAAGGGTGAAAGTACTAAGGCAGCATTTCAGACCAACCATAAGCTGTCAGGTTTTTGGAACAACCTGAGACTTTCAGCTGCTCCCCGAACTCTGCAATTTTTGCTGGGGAAAGGAATTTGCAGAGCCAGAAATAAGAGGCAATGCCACACTGCCTGTCCCTAGCAAGGACAGCTGGAGGGGGTCTGCAAAATATTTTTGATGTCAGGGAATAATTATTTTGCAGTGAGACAGAAATTATCTCACTCAAATAACATTTTTCCTACAGTACTTTCTCAAAGCCCAAGGGCCTTTCTTCCAAAAAAATGAGATTTTTGGCAGCCCTGGAGCTTTTCTCGTATTTCTGCCTATGCTACTCATACTACAAACAGCATTCTTACAAAATAATTTCTAGACTACAGTTTCTTCATCAGTCCACTAGAGGAAGAAGGAAAAAACTATGTTTTATGTAACTTTGCAGCTGCAGACAGTTACTTGGTTGTACTGTAGAACCGTTTGTTCTACCATTTGTTAGCCAAACAATCTATTTCTATGGCCTGCATTTGTATGTGAGGTCAGATTACATGTCCAAATAGCCATTGTTGGCATTAAAAGCTGCATTCAATTTGCATCTCAGAGACAATCAAGTCTTGAAGAAAACAAAATAAGGGAAGGACTATTATATCCAGATATCACTGGTAGGCCATTTTAGAGTGTTAAGTCCTATTGTTGAGTCATATCTAGAATGAGAAAGCAAATTTATTACTTTCACAAATCATGTGAGGAGCAATTGAATTATTATAGGTAATACTGGGTAGATTGAGAGTATCCCCTGTGCCTTTCTTCCTGTACATTTGTGAGTAGTTCCTGCTGAAAGGGAATTTTAATGGATAAATTTACTACTTGCTCCTCTGTAGTTATCCAGGGTATCTTGGATGTGTAATGAATTAAGAGAATGTAATTTGCCCCTCTTTCTGGCCAGAGGTGATGACTGATGGTTTAGCAGTTCTATGATGCTCTAAAATATCGGGGGGAGAAGTAGCTCCTCAGAAAACCTTGAAATTGAGCTCAGTCACTACACCTCCTGCCCTTATAACAGTTCTGGCAGAAGGATGAGTCAGAGACCTCCTCCCAGCATCCTACACTCCACAGCATCCCCACAGTCAACTGTTACCAAAACAAGATAAAAAGCTCTTTTGGACTTTCTGGAAAGTAAAAATAAATAAGTCAGGGAAGCAACTAGCTGAAGCAATTAGGGGATCTTGCAAATAACTCCACCAAGCAGATGATTAGATGAACAGACTATTTCCCCGTAGATATTTTAAGGAATATTTTCATGTTTTATATGTTCTATAAACAATTTTAAACGCAGCAGATTTACTGGGGATGAAGGGAAATGTAAGAAGTGAGCAGGGTGGGAGTACAGGATGAGGAAGGATATGAAAGACGAGACGTCTGAAATACGAAGATCTTAAGTACTGGCCTGTCTGGTTATTTGAGAGTCCCTAGCAGTCAAATAATGAACCTTCTTCATGTTTTGCCTTTCTGGACTTGGCTTACCTCGACAAATTTGTAGGCATTAGGGTCTGTCTGGAATTAGTTCCAAGAGCTTTTTTTTCTCCTTAACATTTTGCAGCTGAGGCAGCCTTGTGAAAAAGACGCTTTGAAGAGAAACATTACCAAATATGTCTTTTCTCCTGCCCGTATCTCCAATTTCCACAGGAAAGGGACGCAGACACAAGCTGACCAATGAAAGCAGAGGAGAAGCCATCATCGGGGAGGAGAGAGAAAAGCCCTGCCTGAAGCCCCGTGGGCAGAGAGGAAGCAGCTGAAGGTTTATCAGAAGCAGAGATGCTGTCCCCTTGGCATTTCTGCCAGTTCTGCAGAGGTTTCACACAGCACTTCCTCCCTTCCAGCCACCCTTGGCCTCTCCTGGCCGACCACCTTGGGAGATTGTTTGCTTCCCTCAGCTGCTCTCTGCAAACTGCAGGCAGCAGAGTCTGTCTATTTTTGCCAGGGGACACGACTCACATGAGCAGAAATGTTGAGCCCTGTGCCATTACTGCTCCCTGCCAGAACCTCAGCTGCAAATACTGCTATGCAGCCTGCTCCCTCTGCTGTGATTTTAGGTAATCATAGCAGGAGAGTGGAGCAAGAGCTACTTGCTCCTTTCTACTATTCCTTTAGGGGTTGTAACTAGATGATCTTTAAGCTCTCTTCCAACCCAAGTCTTTCTATGATTCTATGATCCTACTTTTCTCATATAAAATTATATTACTAATAATGGCTGCATGTAAAAGCCCTGAGTAAGGACAGTCCACACTGTTCTAGGAGACATAAAATAAAACAGTACTTACCCCTGTTTTGCAGTTCCCAGCCTCTGGGACTTTCTTTGAAACAAATGAAACCAAACTTCCTAAGTAATCATCTCCTTTATCCCTTCACCATTCTTCCCTGCCACTTTCCACTCCCCCTTTTTCCCAAATACCAGCAATAGGATGAGAGGGGATGGCCTTCAGTTGCGCCAGGGGAGGTTCAGGTCAGATATTAGGAGAAGTTTCTTCTCAGAAAGAGTGGTGAGGCATTGGAGCTGGCTGCCCAGGAAGGTGGTGGAGTCACCGTCATAATCATAGAATCATAGAATTGCTCAGGTTGGAAAAGACCTTCAAGATCGTCCCTGGAGGTGATGAAGAAAAGGGTGGATGTTGCACTGTGACATGGCCTAGAGCAGTCATAGGCTTGGCTTGATGGTTGGACTAGATGGTCTTAAGTAGTCTTTCCAACCTTAATGATTCTAAGATTCTGTGAGTTCTATGACTCTGTTTTCTGTATCCTCTGAAAGACATGTCAGACTTGAGACAGTATGGATTATGGTTCATCTAGAAACACATAAGTGCTGATTACTTATCAGGACTGTGTTCCAACTGAATCAGCAGCTGTCAGGCAAAACCTCGTGCAGCTGAGCTCTGCCTCTCTCTGCTACTGTTAGAATCTCATTTGACTTCCTTGCTTCTAATAACTTCTCACAGTACTTCAGAATTTAACCTTTGTGGCAATTCAGATTGAAATTACTGAATGCATTCAAAAGGTATCAGAGGTAATTGGACAGGCCAGGTTAACAATAAAAGCTATTTTCTTTAGGAAACCAGATAAAAGTAATTCTAGATCTTCCTTGTAGATAGGGAGAAAATCTTGAAACTTTAGCTACTTTATTTCAGAATAGGAACAAATTTGAATTCTTCGTTTAGCTTCTTAAACTTCTCCTAAGTTCTTAACTTATCCTAAGTGTTCCTGTGCAAATTCTGTTTTGAATAGAGTTTTTTCTGTTTTTTTACTCTCTGCACTGCCTTTTTGTTCTATTGTTCAGTTCAAGTGAGTCTTGTGAAATCTTGACCTCCACAAAGAGCTGGAATGACGTTATATTTGACAGCTTATGAAGCTGTGTTGAGACAGTGTTTGCACTTGGCCGATCAGCAGCTTTTTTGAAGGAATTAACAAATGAAGCTGTAGATAGGATTGGAATCAATAAAGAGCGAAGAGTTAGAAATAAAGTTATGTCCAACAACATCCTTGGGTTGGGGTTTGGAGCCAATAGATAATCTCTAGAGTTTCAGAAGAAGCAGTATGTGGTTGAGTGGTAGATTTATGATGCGTTTGTCTGGTGATTGCAGGCTAGCAAAAGGGTGAGCTGTAGGTGAGCTACTGGTAACCCACCAGTAATCCATTCAGAGCTTAGGCTATAAGCAGTATGAGACCTGAGGTTAGATGTAATGCAGTTTAAAACTGGTAGAGCACATTACATGATAGTTTTGGATAATCCTAGTAAATACTTACTGCCCACGATTATGTTAGATGTAAACTAGAAGGAAGCAGAAGGCTGAGGGTATGTTTGAAGCCAGTGAAGTAGCTGGGCAGGTCCTGAACAGTCCCAGACTGGGTGTAGGATTTTGGCTAGTTGATGGCTTTTGGACAGGACTGGGGAAGAATCCAATACACCATGTATTTACAGTCAGTATTTGGTGAATTAGGCAGCACTGTGCTAAGGGCATGGTTGAGTGCTGTGGGCAGGACAGGGATGTAACCTGACATTGACATGAGAGAAGAAACGTTTAGAAAGCCCTGCACTAATAAAAAGTTTGGAGACATATCTGACTTTTGCTACATCTAGCTGGCATGGCTGAAAGCAAGGCCTCTGAATGAACCCAGCCAAACATTAGGACTCAGGCCAACAGGTGACTTCAGGCTAGAGGAAGCCAAGTAAGATTACAGTGCTATGGTCACAGGCTGAGGTGCATGACTTCAGGCAAGATTACAGAGGGGCTGGCAAACAAGCCCAGTCTGCAGCCAGCAGTGCAGGCTGAGGACACCCCAGAGGTGGTGTGGCTTAGCTCTGAGATTGTGTGTGGCTGAGAGCAGGGGCAGCACAGACAGGCAGAGGCCTCCAACTTGGTGTTACCTATTGGTTTGGATCCCAATCCAGCTCACAGGTGCCTGCCTATGTTAAGAGCTTCTAAAAGGTTCTGTTTATGACCTTCCTAGCTGCTGTCTGAAGCTCAGTACCAAACCAGTAGAATGTGAAGGCCCTCATGGGTAAGTTTCACCCCAGTCTGAAACCAGTATAGTTTAAAAAGAACCATGGAAGATACATTTCATCATTGAACACCTGCATTTATTTTATTTAATTTTCTGTAGCTCCATATCATTCTTCAGTATAACGGAAAAAAAAAACCAGAGGGACTCAGTCTTGCACCAGCACAGAGCTGCCACACAGGTTTTCAGGGACTGCCCTGAGAAGAGAGATCACATCTGTCCTGCATGGAACACTGGGGGCTTGGCATTGCTGTTTCTCAAGAAGTGACACAAGTTTTTTGAGTATATTTGGAGTAATAAGTGACAGTATTAAAACAGCAGAAGATAGAATGGATAGTGAAAGGGAAGTTGTTCCTTTTTAACAGAACTATGTAGACAAAAAATACTAAGGCCTTTGCATTTTTAGGTACTGTAATAAGTAAAAGGGTGAGGTTTGTTAATCAAATCGAAACTTAAGGATTGTTTTTTAAAAGCCTCCCCCCGCCCCCCGCCCCCCCCTCTTGGGGTGATGGTTGTTAACCAAATCGAAACTCAAGGATTGTTTTGTGAAAGCCCCTCCCGGGGTGAGGGTTGTTAGACAAATCGAGGACTGCTTTGTAAAAAGCCAAATCGAGGATTGCTTTGTAAAAAGCCCCCTTGTCAGGACATCAGGAAACATAAACAATGTTGCAACAACGGGAACCGCTGGAGGCAGTGAAGATAACTACGAACCTTCATCCCAGCGACCACCAGGAGTCAGATCCCGACCCCCTAGCAACGGCCCGCGTACACTGGAAGGTCACGTATACAGGAACTAAGAACTGTATAAAGACGGGACTCAAACCTCGCTTAGGTTGCGAGCCGTTGGCGGAGCACGGACTCCCCGGCCGCCCAGCGCTGTTTTGCTCACTTTGCCGCTTGCTTAATTAAATAAATTGTCTTTTGAATTGTTACAAATTGGGCCTGGTCTCATTTGTCACGGAAGTTTAAAACAGGTACAACATCCCTTCTCAATCTTCAGCTGGATTGTATGGGGGAAATTACTTACTGGCTTTCTACTAACTGCAATCAGTAAATGATAGTTATTCATCTATAACCAATATTTTTTGCCTTTGGATAAACAGACAACTAATGTATGATATTCCCTGTTTACTTCCAGAGGAGATGAGCAACAACTGACTCCTCTTATGACTTCACTTGGATCCAGGCTGTCCCACAAGTCCCCTGTGTCACTCATCCCTCTCTTCCCGCAAAACCCTTGTGCTTGCATGGGTAATTACAACCATTCTGAATTTCTGATCTCTCAGATTCTTGTGTTTTTTTTTTTGCTTCTTTCCTGCTTCCACTCCTCTCTCCAGCCTTGTAATTCTCTGCAGACTCTGAACAATGGATTAGCTGTTCCCTCCAGTTAAGGTTTCCAGAAATAGTCTTTAGAGTTTTGCTGTATGTTTATCTTTCTTAATACTCCAGTGAACAGCCTCCTCATGACTCACAGGCAAACAAAGGTCTTGAATGGTTTGTTTATTCTTCTGAGCTAGATGGCACTGCCCGGAGCACACCACGTGGGCAGCGCAGAGGAGCTTAGAGGAGGTACACACTGTTGTACATATTTAACTACAAATAACATTATATTTACCCTGCCCCAAACTGCCATGAATCAGAATGAAGGTTGGAAAATCTAGACAGCCCCATTTAACCCCATTCCAAAATTGTTCCTAGAAAGGGTTGCTCCCATATGTCAGTGCGCACCCATCCCTATGTGCAGACCCTGCGGGGAGAAGCAGAGGTGGAGAAGGAAGGAAATCACCCTAAATAACTCAGTGTCTGACCTTCTCCCACTAAGCTCTCTTCCACTCCTGGCACAAAGTCACTGAGTGACCTTTGTCTGTCAGAAGTAAGGTGTATTTTGGCTCACAAAGTACAAAGGCAACCAACAGTAATGAAGTCTAAGAATTCAGTATTAAATAAATATACAACTTTGTGACGTACAACAAAGACAAAGCCAACTTTACCCCAACAACTGGTCACAGTATGAAATGCCCAGTAAAAATAAAGATGTACAGAAGACCCATGACAGATGACCTGAGCTGTAGGGTTAAGCAGTACTCTTAAGAGTACTGTGTATAAGACTAGCTTCTGTGGACAGAGCTGAGTGTGCAAAGTTATGGAAACTGTTCAGATATAAAACCTTAAAATCACCTCAAGGACTGGAGAAGAAAAGATGCAGGCTACCCAGCTACTCATCCCCTCATGGGAAGGGATCAAGGTGAAAGAATTCAAATGTGTGCCAATTGGGTACCTAAATTACAAGTTTTCTTGCACTTTCAAATTCTCTGTTGGCTCTTAGTGGACTGTGCTGAGCTGGCAGCTCTGGCTGGGAACATCTGGGAACATCTCACTCTTCCAGAGAAGATGGTGAAAGCCAGAGAGGACATGTGTGCTAGGGCACAGGATGCTGTTTAGAGGTCTTCTTTCAGGGCTCAGAAACCACTGCTGAGACCTATCCTTTTAGTGACACATAAATATAATCAGGAACACAGAGCACCATTGATTAAGGGCACCGATAAAGATGAAAAAGTGGCCAGCATTGTATGATATTTTAACAATGTCCTCATGAGTTCTGAGAATGTGTACTGAGTGAGATAGATGCAGCTACTGTTTTACATACAAAGATGTAACATAAAACAGTTAAAAGGGAAAGATCTAAACTCCGGAAATTCTAGCAGAATTACCCAAAGTGTTCACGGTTTTCATCTAGTAAAGATTTGACAAGAAACCTTGGAACCCAGCATAAGGATGAGCAAATGTCTTGAGATTCAAGGAGCCTGCTCTAGGGAAAATACAAAACAGCAAATATCACCAAAAAAGAAAGATCAATCAAAACAATTACATGCTAGAAAGAGAAAAGAAGATGCCTGGCGTTGAAGTATTTGAATATCAGTGTCTGAAGTGGCAATAGAGTACCCAAGTATCCTACCTGGTATCCAGCTCTTTCAGAGTAGCATGGTTTGTTCTCTCACATGTATGATCTGTGCTATGTCTCAGGTACCACAGAGCACCTAAAACAGCATAGACAACTTGTTCAGGTCCCCAGCTGCCTGTCACCTGTATGAGAGATTAAAAGTCAACCAGGTAAATAAGAGCAGCTGACCTTTTCAGAATACAGTCAAATGAAGAAAACTCAGTACATACAGAATGATTGAATTTCCTCACCTCCTAGCCAAAGTCAAACCTTCTTCAAACGCTCTCTTACTATGGTGGGCTACCCCTGGAAGTTGGTCATATTAAACATTTGGGGGCCCAGTACAGTCGTAAATTCCAGAAGGTTCCTGTAGTGAGCATTGCTCCCTAACAGACAGCAACCTTCTGTTCAAAAAACTCTGCTGAACTCAGCTGTGCAAATAGGGTGAGAAGAAAAGCCTTTTTCTGGAGGGATGATTTATATTTTTCATAGGTCAAGCTCCATCTGAAATTCAGGAGAAGAGCCGGACATATAGTGAAGGATGAATGTAACATATATACTTCAAGGAATAGTACTTAGAACGTAAGATCTTTGTTAAAGAAGGGCCTGATGACATCTGAGTATTCAATGTACCTTGGAAAAATTGCCAGACTTCCAAGTTATCAACATCAACAGTAAATGAAAGATGAAGTCTTTTTCTTAAGGGTAGAAAAGGGAAGTGAAGAAGGAAAGATACAATGTTGGCTAATATTTGGTTGCTTTCTTCGAGCCACTCTAGTAATCACAAGTCAAAATATTTTGCAAGAGGAAGGAAAGGATAAGTTGTACACTGAGGTCTTTTATAAGAAAGAAAGTTCAATCAAAACGTGTATTTCCTATGCCTCAGAGAAACAAAAACTTTCAGCATCAAAAAATGGAAAAACAGGCACAGCTCACTTCTTCTCACAAGGCAGGTAGAAATCCCACAGGGATAGAATGAAACATGAGTTCAGATGCCGGAGAGCTAACACAGCTCCATTCTGTAGTGAATCTTTTTAACATCTACAAATACTCTGAATCTAAGGGATAAGACTCCAGGCTTTGTGCTGTCAAGCTTTCAGGCATGTATCTCTTTATTTTTGTTTACATATTTATTTTCTACAACATGCTACTGTCATGTACCTCATTGTTTAATCATATATGAATTGACATTAGCTGCACCATCTTGGGAGAACACTAACTGGTACACTGAAAAAAGGACAGGTCAATATGTCTACATATTCGTAGGGCACTGAAAAAGCTGCACTTTGCAGCTGGAGTAATTGGCTTGCAAAACATTATGGGCTAGAGGACAGATGTATATTTTTTTCTACCTAAAAGTTTTGGGCATGTACTGATAAAGTATTTTTTGCACAATTATATGCCATAACTTTAAGGCTGTGAAGTCAACTGGCCTGTTGTAAAGTAACACTTTGAAGCTGTTATTATATGTATAATATGCATAGTATATGCATATTGTAATTCTACTTGTAATTTAGAGACAAAGAATCTGCTGCTGTGCAATTCCTCTGACTTTTTTTCAGTGCTGCTACTTAAAGGGGAGTAAAAATGTTGTTTTATAGATACTAGCTCTTATATTATTTCAGAAACACTCTTGATGGACAGTAATCCATGTCATTCACAGTCTTGGCAGTTTATGATATCTTTTAGAAGGGCTTATGATGAAAATAAATTTAATTCTCAATAGTACATTTGAGAAGTCTGAAATGTTATCCATATCACTGGAAAACAAGGTGTATGAGATGGTTTTTGTTCATCAGATCTTGGGTTATTGGTGTATGTGCCAGGAATCAAATAGGATGGCGTGCTGCATTTAGTACAGACCTACCAGGCTGTGGCTTTGTAGAACTATTGACTGTTTCTCTTGATACTTTGTCCAGTACAAAATATCTTCTATGTCAGTTTAAGATGATTTGCATATCAAATGATTGATTTCTTAAATTATAATTAAGGAATATAAAGTTAGTTTTCTGTGTGACTACCATAATTTAACCCAATTAAAAGTCAACAAGCAAGACAACATTAAGTGTCTGAAATAAAAGCTTTGACCAGATCTTAAAGAAGACTACATCTCTCTGCATTGTAGTTGCAAAGGTATAGTCCCATAAAAATATCTTCATTCTTGAAGACATCGGTACTTTATTTGCCAAAAGAAAAGCATTTCTTTTTAAAGATGTTATGTGACATGGATAAAAATGGAGAACACACATGTTTATAAAATGGAGTTTTAAGATAATTAAATGATGTGTCTCAGAAGAGCATCAAGTGGCAGCTACCTTGGAGACTGAAGAATATGTCAGACTTATGTTCATGTATTTCCCTATATTTTCAGGTAGGAATGTTCAATTAAAAAAACACAAACCCACCAAAAAAAAAACAAAAAAAACCAAAAAACAAAACCAACCAACCAACCAAACAAAAACTTGAATACTATATAGACAGTAGAAGTGTCTACTGACAAATGGAAATAAGTATAATAATTCAGTTGCTTCTTACTTTATTGGTAAGAATAACCTTTGTCTTGATCTCATACTGGCAGAAATAAAGGTTTTTTGAGGGCAATGTGAGGTTAATCTGTGATGAGTTTTGGTCATTTCATTACGAGCTGCTAAATCCAGTTGATAATTCTCAACCATTTAGAAAGTTCTCTGAGTTAAGCAGTTGAAATTTCAGGAGGGAATTGTTTGCAAACTACAGAAGATTCACTGTTCTTTCAGTGACTGGTTGTATTTCTCTTGAAATAGCTGTTAATTTCTGTCAGTTCCCATCAGATCCTTTGCCCTTTATGTAAATCAGTTTCTTTTCCTTTTTATGAGTAAGACTGGTAATTGTGGAACCAATAAATTAGCAGCATGTTCAGCCTGCATGGCTACAACCATGCCACGATGGCAGCAGGCTATATTCCTGCCCTAGATTCAGCCTTGTGTGCCAGCAACACAAGTTGCTGCTGCTTTGCCAGCTGCCTCTTGGAGGTGGGTAGCTGACTAGCATTTGAACTCCTGTATTGAGATTTGTTTCCTGTCACCAAGAGATTTCTGTCTCCCTTTCTTATTCTTCCATCCTATAAGGAGGCAGATTTCAAATTGCTCCCTCCTTTAAATTTCCCTGTGATACATTTCTGTTCAGCAGTAAAGATTCTTAGGATCCCAAATATTGGAGAGATATTTACCTATAGTATGAATGGAATATTGTTTAAAAGCTGTGTGTCATGCTCCTCAATCAGTGAAGATTTGTGTGGTATGGAAAACATTGCACTTTCCTGGAAAAAAACATACAAAAGAAACCCAAAACACAACACCACCACCACCATCAAAGCCTACAACCCTCTATATAAACAGTGAAGGAAAGAACAGAGTATCTAAGAAAGTGAAGAGCATTGCTATTTTCTGCTAGAAAGATTATGTAAATATTTTTCAGTGTGCTTGTTAATAAGCACAAGTAGTTGGGTGTCTGTTATGCAATGAATTATGCCTCCAGTAACATTTCTTTAAGGCAGCTGCATGGCTTCACAGAATCGTAAAAGTCAAGCACAGTTTTAATGATCTAAGATAGTATTCATGTTTCCATTGCTCTCCTAGTAAACTATTGCTCTCTGAGCTATGTTTTTCCAGTGCTTTTTCTCAGCTCTGTTTAAAGGAATCAGACAATAGGGGCTCCCATTGTTTTCTCAGGAGATTATTCCAGAGCCAAAAAAATTCTCCTTAGATGCAATCAGTAGGAAATTTTTCATAATATTATTGTGATTTTTACAGCTTATGTTGTTAATTTCACTCACACTGAAATCATACCTCTGTAGTGTTTACACCCTCTATTATTGCTCTAATATATGTATATATTCCTCCAATTATACTTTAGTCTTGAATGAGATGTGTATGAGTGGGTTCCCATGCTTGCCTAGAGCCCTCCTGGATTTAATAAAGTCATGGTCAACCTGTCGTGCACCAGGGCACCCAAGACCTTCTCCACAGAGCTCCTTTTCAGCCAGTCACTCCCTAACCTGTACCGATGTGTACCAGTGTTCCTCTATAGGTGTAGGACCCTACACTTGTCCTTGTTAAAAGTTAAGATTCCTCTCTGCTCAATTCTCCAGCCTTTCCAGGTCTTGCTGAACATCAGCACAGCCTTCTGGTGTATTAGCCACTCCTCCCAGCTTCATATCTTCCTGATTATTCCCTGTGCTGTGTGCACTGATATACAAGCACTGCAGAGAAGGAAAGGAAGCAGAGGATGCATGTTTCCCTACAGGGATGCAAAAGGATCTCCCATAGTGATACACACCCTTGAGGTGGCTGGCCTTCTGGCTCATGTCATGGGAGACAGCCATGGAACATCTGTCACTCTTCTGATTAGCCTGGTTCTTTCCCTAGTGGGTTGCAGTGGTGTGAGCATTGCCATTTTGGACCCTATCCCTCAAATCCTTCAGTTTAAAGCCTGCCTCACTAGGTTGGCCAGCCTGCTGCCAAAGATCACCCTTTCTCTTCTAGACAAGTAGATCGCTTCTCTCTCCCAACAGGTTATAATCTTCATAGAAAGTCCCACTGTCATAAAAAACAAAACTCTTGCACTGCTCTTCTTTGAATTCCTTTTAATTTGCTTATTTTTTCTGCATTTTCTTTAAAATGAATGCCATTTTGCAGGTTAAAGCTATGTTATTTTTTTGTTTGGCAGCAGATGTTAATGTACCAGTACTTCCAGTGAGGAGGAGGTTCTCAGGTACTTCGAGCTAAAAGTACACAGAATTAAGCTTACTTATCTTACAGATAAGCACCATATTTTTCGAAGTGTTCCAGCATACAGTCATTCACATTTTAACTTGTAAGAAGTCACAAGCAATATATAGAAAAATTACTCATGTTCATGCCAAAACAAATATTACTTCTGGTTTTCATCTCCAGACGTAGTGTTTACTATGACCAGCAAGCTGCAACAGCCTTACAGAAGGTATACACGTTTTCAATACAAACAAATGCCTTTCTGCTTAAACAATTTGACTGTGAGAAAGCAATCCTGTGAAAGCATATTTTTACCAAACTAAAGTATGCCTCTATTCTTAAATAGATGTCATTCCTTTAAAAATAACAACAAGAAAAACTAAGTTCTGCTGAAACTTCACCGAGTGAAAAAGCACTATAGATTCTTTCAGAGCACTGTGCAAAGGAGTTGTTAAACTACAGCACTTAGAGGTGCTGGATGTTACAAGTATCTAATGAGTGTGGTATGCTGAAAGCACCTCAGTTCCATTACACTTTAGATAGTACTTGAAGTAATTTCCATCTGGCTAGCTTTCAAGCATTTGGTCGTCTCTTTCCGAGCTACTGCTAAACAAAAAATAGGAAAGGCTCTTTTCCACATTGCATTCCACATTTCTCAGATCAGATTTTTCTTTCAAGATCCATATGATTTATTAGTCTGGAACTTAAAACAAAAGATATAAAAGAGGAAACCTTTCAAGATGATGTAACCTGGGTTGTAGAGTAGGTCAGGACAGGGAGTCCTAGCCAGTGTGCAGAAGAACATGGGTAGTTCTCTGTGCAAGGGCAAGGAAGAAGACGCAAGGAACCTTTCAGTGCAGCTGCCTCGAAACAGGCATTATATACAGGGATCAAATCATAACAATGCTGGTAACACACATCATCCCCTCTGTGCAGGTAGAGAGAAAATTCCTTAGAGAAAGAAGGCCTGGATGAGGAAGAGCTAGCAGCTTTGTGGCGCCTCTTGTCTTCAGCCTACTTAGAGTTCATAGCTGGAGAACAACTTTTACCGTTTCTATTTATACACTTCTTCATGTATCTTGAGGTTGAGCTAAGGAAAACCATTTTTACTGCAACTGTCCTGTAAAAGGAACAGATGGAAAGAAGCATTTGCTGAATTGTGTCAGGAGCTTATACACTTGAAGCTTCCTTCATGAGTTTGTTCACAGGCATATCACCAAAAACTGCAAAGATTTTCCATTCACAAAACTGAAATATTTAAGAAATAGTTTTGCAAATTTAAGCTAGTAACCCCACCTGCCTATTGCAGTAATTGGAAAGAAATCAGCATTTCCAGAAGGTCACTCCTCTAATTCTTTTTACAACCACCTAAGAGGAGATGACTTGTCCTTTAAAGGGGTATCTATGCATAAAAGAATGGTATTTGTACAGTCTTTCTTCATATTTTTGTCAAAACAGATCCCTAGACCAACAGGTATAACATAGGGCGCTAGAAGGGGAAGGAAAGATAATAGCAGTAGGTGGTGGGCAGTCAGAAAGTCTGCATAGCTTTCAGTATAAATGTAAAGCTAGAGATTAACTTAACCACAGCCACTTTAATATGGATATCTGTTTTGGATTTTTGCGAACCACCTGACTAATACTAGAGCTTATTAAAAATATAATTGCCTGAAATAGCTTTTTAGAAAGATTCTAAATGTCTTTTGCAAAGACTATGCCTTTTCTAAGTAGGTACAGCTGTTTGTATATTGATGTTTCCCAGTCTTCCAACAAAAATATTGCATGATCCACTGTGCCATGCAGAAGGTGCATTTTGTTATTTTGAGGGAACAAACATTTTTGAATGCCAAATGCTGGCATTTTGACTTCAGCAGTGCAGTAAGACCTCAGACATGCTGTGAATGATGATGTTTATGTGACCATTATAAATTCCTTAGGATTTTGTAAACTCTCACATCTGCCAACCAGGTATTACGTGCAAAGGTATACATTTCACCAACTCTTCCACAGAAGCAAAATGCCTCCATTGGCCAGCAGAAGTTATCACCATGTTATTCCTTAGGAGAAAAGCATGAATAGCATACAGAGGCAAAGTTAGTTTCCCATGAGGATTCCAGGAGAGTTTCCTTCATGGGAGCACTGTGACGAGAATAGAGAGAAGGCAAAGGTGATGATTTGGCACTTCACTCACTGTCAACGTGCTCTCCACATGCAGAGGTGCAACACTAGTCTGATCTGTTTTACAGATTTGTTTTACATAGGAATGACTTTTAGGAATTAGTTGTTTTCTACGAAGAATAGGGAAAGAGGAATGAATTCCCCCCAAAGGCTCTAATCCTGTAACCATGAAGTAAGCAGTCATTAATGCCTAGATAAGATTCTAGCATCCAAACTGCAAGTCTACCAAAACCCTAGGGATCTTCATATGCCAGATGAATCATATGCCTTCACTTATCATCCAGGAATGGAAATACAGTAATGACTGCATTCAAGCAGTAACTACAAAATAAGCGCTCCAAGCTTCTGCACCCTGAGCAATGCCAATGAGGCCAGCAGTATAATTGGACTTGAGAGTTTGTGTATGAATGTATATTTATCCTCTTCTATTTTAAGTAGCAGGTTTCTGCCATTGTCTTGCATGCAAATCCAGATTTAAGTGAGCTGAGGGGAACCACAGACCAAGTTATTTACACAGCATCCACAGTCTGCTTACTGAGGTGTAGTAGTTTGAAAATCCTTGAGTAGGGAGCACACTGTGTTCTCTGCTGTCTAAACGTGCTGGAAAGCACACTGTGTGCGTTGTCCTACTAAGGTTTGGTGATGTGAGCTCCGTGACACTCTGCTGCAGGTGAGTAACACATAAGGCTCCCTTAGCACCTACTTACTGTCCAGACACATGCTGGTAATCACAGACTTGAAAACATGGAGCTAGGAGGGATGTAGACAAGCAGGACTTATTAGGAAGTCATGCCAATAAGATAAAATTGGTGTCATTATCTAAACAGATACACAGAGATTATTCTCAAAATCTTGCTTGATTCATTGGTGTTATCCATTCTGCTAATGTGATTGACAAGAGAAATACTTTTAAATGCTTTGGACACTCCAGAAAATTATAAAATTCCACAGGGATATAAATTTCTAAATTTTGATCTACTGTATCCACACACACGCACACACACAAAAAAATTCTTCCATTAAGTTCAGGCAAAGATTTCAACCTGAAATCTTCCTATTCACAGCACCTCCTTTCCTAGGTAGTAAGTTAAAGAGCCCACAAGCAAAGTGCATTATGTTCTATTACAGAACCTGTTTGTAACTTCATACCGTTGCCTCTTTTAATGTGTTAAGTGACTGTCAAAAACTTTTATTCTGGAAGTATTCTTTTATAATCAAATTGCTTTTGAAGGCCTGAATCACCACAGTTTGGCCATGTGGTTTTCAAAAGGACCAAACTCACATTTTGCAGTTGTGGTATTGGGAGCTGCAGAGTGAAAGTCACATGAGGGCTTCTTTAATTAGCAAATCTCTTCACCTGTACTTAGGGGCCTCCCACAGCTGTGAGCAACTTTGAAAGTCATGTCTACAAAGTATCAGGAAGTAGAATGAGGTTGGTGGGGATTACATTTATTAATTCAGTCAGCATGTTGGTGAAATGAGATGTAAGTAACATCTTCAGGTAAGAAATCTTTTCCTAAGTGTCTCTGGTCAGCACCTGTGCTCAATCCAAACTTTCCTGGAAGAAAGAATTGTTGTATTCTTCTCAGACTTCTTCCTCTTTGTCTGCTTCCGTCCTCCTGGGTTTTAGCCTGAATAGAGCTGCATGGAAATCACAGAGTAAATTACAGGGTGCTAGAATGACACTACCACCTTGCTAGGGCTCTACCTTACTTTTTAAATCCCAGAGCATCCAAAAGTAACCGTAGCTAGCCTAGGTGATTTAAACAGGATCAGTTCTTGTATTTTGTGGTGTTTCACATAGCCTGGTTTAGAAAGTCTCAGGTGCAAAAGCTTCATTTGTACCAAGGGGCTACCCACGCAGGGACAGCTAGAGGTGACAGCGCGTGGTACAGGAAACCTCGCAGCAGCCCTGTTAAGTCCTCTGAATCATTACAACTATCTGACTCGTGTTCCACAGGGATTTCAGTGGTTTGTGGGTTTGGTCCTGAATCCATGTGCTATATGTGGCTAAGGAAACTGGATTTACAAGGAGTGCTCAGTGTTCCCCTAAGCCTGTTTCTATTCAATGAAATTTCAGCAACACTTAAGACAACTGCTGAGCACTTTCAAAAATCTTCCTTCAATCCCAGTTTTGTTATAATGGAATATGGTATTTTCCTCTCCAAAGCATGTACCTTCCCACGCTGTTTTGTGAATGATGAACAATACTAACAGGCTTTCTTACCTCAAACTTTGGGAATGGTTTTATGCTAATTGCTTAAAAGAAATTATTTATATGCTCTTTTTCCTGAGAGGATAAAATAAGAAACAAACAAAAAAAACCAACCACATGAAAATGCACCTTCAAATACTGTGACAAATTTGCAGAGGATGAAAAATCCAGGCTTACATTCAATTCTAAACAAGCACCACTTCTATATACTTTTATTCATTTAATGAGCTCATTTTTTTAGTGACTTTTCTGATCGTGATTCCTGGAGGGTCCTTGACATTCCTCGCATTTTTTCCCTTTTACTTTCAGCTGCTTTGTGGTCCCCTTCCTACTTCAATCTTTCATTGAGATGCTAAGCTGAGTGACAGACTTTAATGAGGTGATATTTGTTGCTAAAGAGACATGCTTATTTAAACAAAATAAGAGGTGGTTACTTTAAAATACACTATGAATGATAGCTTTATGTGTGGGAGGGGGTACTAGTTTTATCAGAGTGGTGATTAGCATATTTCTTATGTGTTATGTTGGAAAAGAACCTACAGGAACTTTCATTTCTTACTTCTCCATGTAGTTCCAGTCTTTCCAGTCTGTGATGTTAATGAAATCTTTTTCACAATTACACAGTTACAGTAAGCAGTGTCTTGCAAGCACTTTGATTTAAATTCTCTTGGAGTCAATGTTGAGTTGTAATAATTATAAGATCTAAGCTTTCCACATGTTTATTTTGGCATTTTGCAGTCTTAATTCTAGTAATGATGATAACAACTTAAAAAATATATATAAAGTCAATACCTTTTATTTTGGAAAAAAGAAGTCAATGATTCATTTTTGGAGTATCCAGACTGCTTAGGTCTCATCTAAATTCTCCCTCTAGTGAAATGTGGAAAAGAGGAACAAAATACAGATAAAGTATGCAAACACACAGCAGCATATAAAATTGGGCCTTCGTTGGAGATATCACGACATCCTTGGGCATGCTTGTGTGTTTCAGTTTAAAACGTTAACATTAATTTTAAAATGTAATTCAAAAATGTAATTGGATGACACAGCCAAAGGGTCCAAAGGCTGATATAACATATATTAAAACAAGTAAACTGAATAATATAGACAATCAGTATATATCTGCTCAGTTGCTGAAATCTCCTGTAGAGATCAGCTGAATGTATACCAAATTCCAGAGAGTTTTGAAGACTTCCACAGATTTTGTTGGTTTTTTTTTTCTGTTTTGTTTTTTGTTTTTTTTCCACTGCGGAACCTGACACATTTTAGAAGAATGCTCTAATACAGTCTTGGTTCAGGAGATCATCACAGTCGCCTTATACTGTAGTTGTTTGTTTGTGACCTTGCCTTTTTCCTGGACAGCATATTTTGTGCAGTCTGCACAAAAAAAAATTGATTGCAACTAGAGTACAGGGAGAATGAAACTTTTTGGAGTAAGAAGAAATAGTCTTACCCCTGAAGTGCTGTTAGTGCCTTTGAACTAACCCAGCAAAGCATTTTAAGTTAGATGCACATTTAGGAAAGCTAAATTTGTGTGACGTGTTAAAAATTGGTTTCTTGCTAAGATAACTACATCTCTAACTTTTGTCTAAATATTTGATACAAAATAAAATAAATAAAGTCTCAGTTCAGAAACACCTTGGAGCATCTTGATGGCAGCCAGGATTTCCTAAATAATAATCATGAATTCTAAAATGCTTTGCTGATCCAACTCAGAATTTAATCTTACATATGTTTTTCCATCTGACTTCAGTGGGACTAAACCCATCTGTGAGGATTACTTGGGAGTAAAAGGAGTCTGAATATCAGAGATTCAACCTTAAAATACCTTAAATTTATTTCATGGAATCAGTCCCTGTAGGAAAAAAGCAATTTTAAAATAGCAGTGATATTCTGTAATCTTTGAGGTTTTTTTCTTCTTTTTTTTCTTCAGAATCATGCATACGTTCTCCCTTGATCATCTTTAGTCTTTAATTGTCTGCTATGTGGTCAGCAACGGCCATGAGACTAAACCGGGGAAAGCTGCAGGCTATAGATATTAGGTCCATCATCTTATCTACTGAGATAATGCCTACTAGAAGAGCATGTTCCTAGGAGACCGTATTTCCTACACAAGTGCAGACATTTCCTGTGCGGGTGGACAGCCCTCTAGACTCCCAGAGGTGTTCGTCTGGGTTTGCCAAAAAATGCAGCCAATATAAACCAGGGATAACAAATGCTCTGTACTTTTGTTTGGGCATGGGCTTGTAGGCCTGCTCCTGCCTCTCCAGTTGTCAGTGTTGCTCGTGGATGCCCTTGCTCAGCACTGCTGGGTTGAGATCTGAGAGACAGGGTGCTCTCTTTGTCAGCTGGAGCATGGAACTCGCACCTGGACAGCCTCTGCCTCAGCCCTGGCCTGCTCCAGCCCCTTACTGCCTCGTTTCAGCAAAACACGATGCTGTCCAAGAGAAAAATGGAATGCCCCTTCCTTTAGAAAGCACCACAACAGCCACTTAATATCTGGATTTTTAAGCCTGAAGGCCAAGAAACGGGGGTGAAGGTCTCTTCAAGAAGATGAAGGAAATGAAACAGGTTTCCCACATCCTGACAAGTGCCTGAGGGAACAGCTCTCTCAGTAAAAGGCAAGGGTCGTGTTCATCTACAGTTATGGCAAATTGTATTAACTTTTCTAACCCAATTTCATTAACTGTTTTGTATTAAATTTGAAATGTAGCTCTAGTAAAATGAGCATCGATAGAACAGAATGATTTTACCTTCTTAACTTTGAATTCAAAACAGCTCAAGGAAGAAGGCATCCTGATAAAAATAGCTGCATGGGCATGCAGTATTCCCTCAGACATTACACCCCATACTTCTTAGTTTGTAAAAAATTCTGCAATTTTTTTCAGTGTAAACCCAAATCTAACATAAATGAAGTAAAGTATATTGGGCAAGTTAATAATAAAGAACAGAACTTTAAGATTTATTAGATCAGCCAGAGACAAAAATGGTCTGGTATTATGCCCCCTCCATGGAAGCATTCAAGGCCAGGCTGGATGGGGCTTTGAGCAGCCTGGTCTAGAGGGAGGTGTCCCTGCTTGTAGCAGGAGGGCTGGAACGAGATGATCTTAAAGGTCCCTTCCAATCCAAACCATTCTATGATTCTATGTTTTGCACAGCATCAAATAAAATGAGCTCTAATTGATAGATGATCTTCCAATACATCATTAGCATTTTTGTGAATCAAAGTTCATGTTCAGGATTTCTTAGTGCTACTCTCTTCACTATACTTTCAAATGGTTTATTAGAAGGATGCAAAATGCACTCTGTAAACCACTTTTTCCAGGATGATGGGAAACAGGTAAAATGAAATTGCTTCTACTGCTGTGGTTTCTCTCACTTCTACTTTTCTTTCCTCAACAAAGAAAATTTCAGTGGAATTTCCAAGACATATTTTCTCTTCCTGTTTATTTCTTCTTAAACTTTTTTTTTTCTTAAAATTTATGTTTAAAGTTTCAATATATCTAGTTCTGGGTGTATGACTATGTGCTTCTATCTTATTATTTCTCTTCACAATTGTTTCTCTTTGTACAATTATATCACCAAAATACAGGGGGAAACAAATGTAGTATACTTACTGATTTTTATGACATAATAACATATATATCCATTACTTCAGTCTAATTTGATCTAAAACAAACATGGAGAAATATTTTACTTTGAATAAAATGCAGGGTTTGACCTCATCCTTCCTCCCACATCCCAACCCACCAGCCCAAGGAGAGCCTAAAATAATAACAGCAATTCTGCAATATAGCCTCAAAGTTAACATATTCAAGCTCTGCTGGATCAAATGAAAATCTGGTCTAAAAGCCCCTGACTATATGACCTGATGCTCTGACTATGTTTAAATAATTCCCAGTGTACGCTGTCATGGGAAGGTCAGTACTGAACTCAAGAAGTTTCAAAGGCGGAAATTTTCTTCTTTTCCAGTATCATAACAAAAGCTAGCATTTTATTGCACAGATATCTCAGCTATATATCTGTGCCAAGAGTACACTACACTCAATATTTACTCTATGGCTTTCTTTTCTTCCTGGCACTCTCCCTACAGATAAGTATTTAAAGGTGAGTCTACCAAATACATTATTGGAATGTAATTTGAAGCTGATAATAATAGCTTCCTGTGTTACTCAGCCCTCCTCCACTAGGACAAGCAATAGTGAGATGGCTATAGTACTATTTACTCCTATAGAGGCTTTTCTTTTTTATTTGTTTTTAACTGCTAACTTGGGGACCAAAATCATTTGAAAGTCCAGCTATGAGTGGAATTTAGGTGGTGAATCAGACTTCAAGCATACTTGAAGATGGGAATGAGTATGGGTATGCCTAAACCAAATTGCATGGGTGCCAGGATGGAGACAACTTCCCTGCAGAGATCTGTTGAGAGCTGACCACAGCTAGATTGCTTCCAGCCCTGTCATTGACTCCCTTCATGCAAGTGCCAGTAGCTCTCTGCTGAATGTTGTGCAGAAAAGCCATATAAACACACAATTCATCTTTCAGTTCCTCCCTTGGACCCAGGGAAATCCTAGAGATTATTTATCTGCAACATTGACACTCCATTTTCTTTTTTGTGATGAGGTCAGGAGAGAATTGCCACCCACTCTGAAACATAACATGCTTAAGCTCAAAGCAGTGCCACAAAATCAAACCCTGGAGATTATTTTCCCATTGAGAAAGAGAAGGACAGGTTGTCAGTGACTATGTGACTATGACTTCTCTAATTTTTTGAGATGATTGGATGAAACTGAGTCCACAATTAATACTTACCTTCAGTGATTGTTTTTATAGTATCTTGCATCAAAAAGGCATTGCATTAACTGCCAGTAATGGCAGAGTTCTGCTGGACAGTAGCTCTGGCAAAGCTCCTAAAGGCCGCCTGGTTAATGTATGTTCTGGTTTCTCCTGCTTGCTAGCATATTTACAGTACATGGATATGAATACCCATGAATCACATCTTCTTAGAGTTGGCATGAATATAGGGGGAGTAGAACACACTCCATGGGGGGAAATTTCACTTGGGTGGGCTAAAAACACAAGAAGAAAGCTTGCCAGGGACCACCAGCTTTTGTTCAGAAGGTGGTGGTGTGTTCAGCTACATGCTGACAGGCCTTCTCAAGCTCTCATGGAAGAGTATGGCCAGCTACAGAGCAACAGTCTTTTCAGGATATTCCTCTGTGCATGGTGTATTACTGCAGTGTAAAATTTGGTGGCTATGTACACATTTCTTCATGTGATTTTGATTAAATGATATATTATTTGGACAGATGAATTTCAGAAGTGTGCCACATACCAAAGTATTAAGTTTACTTCCAGCTTTCTATGTAAGCAGTCTGGTTTTGAAGGGTCCCTGGTAAGTTTCGGGAGAATCACTGACTTTCTTCTGAAGCGTTCATTTTCTGTGCTTTTAGAGCACTTTATGCCTGCTGTCCATGAAATGCCTGTCTCCTACTTCAAGATCTTCTGCACTTTTGAAAGCAGTTACCACTTAGTCTTCTGAACTTAAAAATATTTAACAGATAGATATTTGCAGTATTAGAAGGAACTAGAAGCTCCTTCAAGTCCTACAACTTAATGAGACAATTCATGTTACAGATCTGCTATTTCATTCTGTATATGTAATCCAAGTATTTGTGTGTGTTTGCACACAAGTAGGCACCAACACGAGAGGTTTGAGAGGACAGCACCATTCAAAGCAAGAGCAGTGTAGGCTGTGCGTTATTAAGATAACAGGAAGATGACAATATTTGCTCATTAGGCACTGGAAAACAGAAAGGAAAAGAAATGCTTCTGAAAGCATCTTGTACATTTTTGTGATCAGCACTAGTTCCTACATTCTCATCCCTGTAATCTGTCTACTAAGGAATAGATACCGTGCAGGCACATGACTACACAAGAATGCGTGGCATGTTTGCATTAAGTTTTTTTAAAAAATAGTTTCTATAAAAACTTGTTATAACTTTTTTGCATGTTGTATCTTCGTCCAAAATGTGTAGTTACTTCTGCTGCCTTTGCATGTCACAAGCATGATGTCACCAGCATGACAGAGGCACAGGGAAAAATTACAGTGAGGTTTCTAAAGTTCTGCTGCTGCTGATGGACCCCACTATCCTCAAACTGAGAGACTGTTCTTGGACTGATTTTTGGGTAACAAAAACTAGAATTGTGGACCTGGAAAGCTCAGATTAGTTACCATCCAACCCCAACACAGACAAACTTCTGTATGTGCATCTTTTGATAACAGTAGTTTCACGTGTGTCTAAATTTGTTTCCTCATGTGCCAGAAGACTCTTCTAAGCTGAATTACCCTATGAACGTGATGCCTGATTGACACATGGGTAAAACAAGGATCCGCAGAGCAGACCTTCCTTCATCCTGACCGAGGGGATGTGTAAAGAACTGATATGGTACCACACTGACTAAAAGAAGTCAGTCAGAATCAATATTTTCTTCTAGCCAATTGCCACAGCATACGGCATGTGTGTTCCTTCTCAGTGGCTGATCACTGATGATGCTGAGTAAGGCACTCCCTGCTTGTGCTTGACCCAAGGTGCCAGCTGCTGCACAATCCACAGGGAAACTGGATGTTTAAATGTTAGACATTGCAGTGCTCGCCATTGTAGTCTGCAAATAATTCTATGTCTTTCTCATTTGTCCTTCAATTTGTTTGTTTTAAATGAAAGCTGAGAGCCTGAAGATAAACAGGGGCCTGGTTTATGTCTTTCCAGAAGTGGCTCTCTTAGGTACAGGAAAACACTATCCTACAGGAAGTGCCAAGTAAATCCTGAAAATGCTACTGCATAATCTGCCCATCAGATCCCTAAAGCCAAAGATATAACAGAGACATGTCAGAGGTATAAACTCTCCAGACTGTAGAATCCATGTTTCCTTACCTTGTCCTTACAATCTGAATTTTAAAAATGAAGAAATGTTAGAAACAATAGAATGCTTAATACTTAAGCCATGGAATATAAGCCTGACAGACAATAGTAGCCAGTTCTAGTTCCCACCCTTGTCGAAAACAATAGGAAATCCACTTCAGACATTAAAATAAACTCCTGCAGAAGAAGTCTGATTCAAAGCCAGAATGAAATACAGTCTTTTCACAAAGGTTTGTGTTTGTTGAGTTGCTATTCAGTCAAGGTCTAAGAAGAAGAAAAAAAGGAACTAAAAGTGCTGAAATACAGAATAATCCCATCCAAAAGAGGAAAATATTACTTCTCTATACTAACATTTGAAAATTGAGTAGAGTTGCATTACCTTTGCTTGTTTGACAGCACCTTTCTCTTTTTTTGCCTGTATTCCTGTTCCAAACCAAAGCTCTGATTTGACAACCTGAAAAGCCTGAGACAATGCTGACCTAGGGTACTGCCTTGCACAGAGCAGCAGCCCTTGGTTGTAAGGTGCAGTTTGGGATTTGCTCAGGACAGCCACAGGGTTTTAGAAATAGATTTTGTACACAAAGGTAAATGTGAGGAAAGGATGAACTGATCAAACCTTATGTTTCTCTTCTAAGGAAATCCTTAAAGTGTCTCTGACATTCCTGGATGTCAGAGACATTCCTGTTATTCCTAATCTTTGCTTTTTAAGGGAAAGTTACCTGCAGACAGAGGATAACAGTACGTTTTACTGATCCTAGATGCAAAAGGAAAATCTGACCATTTTCATCAATAAGGTAAAGATGTCAGTATAGAATCAAAGAATCATGGAATTGCTCAGTTTGGAAAAGACCTTCAAGATCATCGAGTCCAGCCACAAAAATGTCAAGAAAACAATCTAGAAAACAATCTAGATATGAAAATGTATTCGTGTCAACTTCTCAGTGAGAAACTGACCCACAATCAAATACAAACAAAAAGCCACAGGCTAAATAGGGATTTCTCATCCACAGAATGAAGTGCAGACTTCTTTGGCTACTGCACTATTTTCTTCTCAATGCTCCTAGTATTGAGAATATACTCATGCACTTGTCTCTTTGCACACTTGATTATTGCTGTTTTTCTTTATAATACTGCAATTTCCTTTATTCAGAAATGGAAATTATAATGTCAGACGGAGAAAGTTACTTCATAGGAAGAAAAAGCCTTTCTTTGGAAAAATTAAAGTGTGGTTTGAAAGGTTAGATTCACTTTGACATATAGCAAAAAATTCTTATTACAATGTGCCATGGAGGGAAAATATACTGAATGGTAAAGAAAAATGGCTGTCTATTCTGTTAAACGCTTAGTACAAGTTTGTTAACTATTTTCCAAAATCAAGTTTAAGAGTGGTTCCCTGAAGATTTACTGCAGTCTGAAAAAGCACCCCATGAAGGAGGTACAAATTTTCTCACACTGTGGTTTAACACAGCTGAATGAGTTTTGAAAGTAGATTTTGCTGCACAGTGAAAGCATATCCTTTCTTTGGAAAGACTCTGGAAAAAGAATTACATGTCACATATGTCCAACATTAATTTTCTTACTCAGTGAAGTAAAATTTAATCTACTTCATGTCCATAGAATATCGTCTTCTTGGGACATCTTGTCATTGCTTCCATTCATACTAGGGAAGTAGTAGATTAGATGTCAGGGGGAAGATCTTCACAGAGAGGGGTGAGGTGCTGGCACAAGCTGCCCAGAGAGGCTGTGGATGCCCGATTCCTGGAGGTGTTCAAGATCAGGTTGGATGGAGCCCTGGGCAACCTGGTCTAGTACCAGATCTGGAGGTTGGTGGCCCTGCCTGTGGCAGGGGATTGGAACTTGATGATCCTTGGGGTCCCTTCCAACCCAAGCCATTCTATGATTCTAGAGAGTGAGATGGCTTCAACAATCCACAGGTGACTGATTATTTATAGGGTGAAATACTTATTAAAATATCTATTTTCTCATTTACTCTACATTGAACAATTTTATACCAGCTTTTGCACGTTCTGTCGAATGTCCACTCTGGAAAATTATAGCCTCACTCATGTATGCAACAGAAATTTCAGTAATGAGAAGGAAGTGAGTAGGAAGGGCAGTAATTCTCTCCCACAGAGAACTTTGCCATTTCAAAATCTGACTACAATCTGGTTAAGAATTTTTTGTGAAACTGAATTTCCAGCAGAAAAGACACTGAAGCAGGAGAATCCAAGCAGGCAGGGCAGCAGAGAGAAGGTGGAGGCAGGCTGCCTAGTCGCTGCCAGAGTTTTCCAAACAGCTGAGGTCCCATGGGGCTTCTCCATTCTGACTGATCACCAGGCTCAGGAGAACAGACACTTAACTTAGTGTTTCTGTACCCAGCTCTAATCATGACAGAAATTAGTCTTTCTGGACTGCCAAAAATGGTGGTTTTAAATGCAGGATGCTGGCCCTATCAGTCACCTCGACTTCTCTTTTGAAGAAGTATTTTTCTTTTGAAGAGCACTAAACACTTGCCAATGTGCTGTTTCCATCAATTAAGCATTTCAACCTCTCCTTACTCTTTTTTTTTGTCTTAGGATCCATAATACGTTAAAACTTGCTGCATCTGAGATGCATAGTTTTAACTAGTGCCCATACTCATAAAGTGGGCATAGGGAATGATTTAAGGGTGTAATTGTTAACATTTTGGCTTGCATTGGCAATAGCATTTATTTTTTCATATGCAGTTAGAAAGATGAATAAAGCTCAGCTTGAAAAGGGGCTGTCTGCAATGGTTGTAGTTAGACAGTGGTACTTTTAGAGGAAGAACAACATTGTCCTTACAAATGTTCTTTCAGAGGTGGAGTGCCAGATGGCTCCAGGCTGTTGAGTTTCATGATTTGTAAGAAGGCTGCATTATATTTTTATTCAAATACATGCTTTTCAAATTGCAGTGACATCAGTTATTATCTGTCACTAGTCTGTTTCATAAATGGAAGTGTGGAAAGGAAAATTCCACGTGCTGAATTAGACAAGGAAAATGGGATTCTCCCCCAGGCCACCTCAGAGTATTTTTAAAAATTCCATCCACAGAGTAACTGTACGAATTCGTAGCAGTGAGTACCACAGAGTTAAGACTTTCCTTGGGTCACAGTTCAAAATACTTAATGGATTCAGCTTGGGGAGTGGAAAACAAAAAGTCAAGGAAATTGTGAGGTTTATGTCTTCTAAACAATTTTGTTCTGGACAGTTTGTTCACAATTATAGTACCTCAGGGCCAAACTGTCTGGTTTAATTCATCTTGTAGTGTATAAAGTGAAGGTATGCAGGCAGAGGGGTTCACTGCTGGAGAATCCTACAAGCTGAGGTAGTCTCTGTCCACTTCAGACACTCTGGGAAGAGCTCTGCCATCCATTCCCCATGCCTCTGTCACCACCTGCTTTCCTGCACTCTAATTCCCTCCAGCAAGGGAAGACAGAATACAAATGAATATATTCCCAGCGTTTCCCATCCAGAGGGATTCAACAGGAGAAGCAGGCTCATTTTACAGTTAGTCCATTAAAGAAGTGCTTCTGTCAACTGAAGAACCTTCAATTTCTCCAGTTGCACAGGACACATAGTCCCAAGGGGCAGTTTTGGCATGAAGCCTCTCTCACTTCTGCAGGAAAAGGATGCGAAAAGCTGCTCTATCAGATGGATGTGCTGCCCAGCCATGCCACTTTATTTGTCCATTTATTTCCTGGTCTTTTACATTAATAGTGCTCACCTCCTAGCGATTCAGAAAGTTCATAGAATCATAGAATTGCTCAGGTTGGAAAGGACCTTCAAGATCATCAAGTCCAACCACAACCTAACCATACTGCTCTAACAACCCACTGCTAAATCATGACCCTGAGCACCACATCCAAATGGTTTTTAAACACATTCAGGGATGGTGACTCAACCACCTCCCTGGGGAGCCTGTTCCAGTGCTTAACAACCCTTTCTGTAAAGAAGTTTTTCCTGATATCCAACCTAAACCTCCCCTGGCACAACTTGAGGCCATTTCCCCTCGTCCTGTCACCTGCCACCAGTGAGAAAAGACCAGCCCCACTCTCACTGCAATCACCTTTCAGGTATTTGAAGAGGGCAGTGAGGTCTCCCCTCAGTCTCCTCTTCCCCAGACTAAACAGCCCCAGTTCCTTTAGTCGCTCCTCGTAGGGCATATTCTCCAAGCCCTTCACAAGCCTTGCTGCCCTTCTTTGGACCTGCTCCAGCATCTCAATGTCCTTTCTGTACTGGGGCGTCCCAAACTGAACACAGTACTCGAGGTGAGGCCTCACCAATGCTGAGTACAGGGGCAGGATGACTTCCCTAGTCCTGCTCACCACACCACTCCTGATACAAGCCAGGATGCCTTTGGCCTCCTTGGCCACCTGGGCACACTGCTGGCTCATATTCAGCCGACTGCCCATCAGCACACCAAGGTCCCTTTCTGTCAGGCAGCTTTCCAGCCACTCCTCCCCAAGCCTGTAGGGTTGCCTGGGGTTGTTGTGACCAAAGTGCAGGACTGGACACTTGGACCTGTTGAAACTCATATGGTTTACCTTGGCCCATTGATGCGGTCTATCCAGGTCCCTCTGTAGTGCCTTTCTACCCTCTAGCAGATCAGCAGTCCCTCCCAACTTGGTGTCATCTGCAAACTTACTGAGGGTACACTCAATCCCCTCATCAAGATCATTGATAAAGATGTTGAATAGAAGAGGCTCCAGCACCAAGCCCTGGAGGACACCGCTCGTGACTGGCCGCCAATTGGATTTAACTCCATTGACCACAACTCTCTGGGCCCGGCCATCCAGCCAGTGTTTCACCCAGCAGAGCATATGCCCCTCCAAACCATGGGTAGCCAGCTTCTCCACAGGGATGCTGTGGGGAACAGTGTCAAAGGCCTTACTGAAGTCCAGGTATACCACATCGACAGCCTTGCCTTCATCCGCTAAGCGGGTCACCTTGTCATAGAACGAAATCAGGTTTGTCAAACAGGATCTACCATTCATAAACCCATGCTGACTGGGCCCGATCCCCTGGCTGACCTTTAACTGATCCACAATGTGTCCTGAGATTATCTGTTCCATAACCTTCCCTGGCACCAAGGTGAGACTGATAGGTCTGTAGCTACTAGGATCATCTTTCCAGCCCCTCTTGAAGATGTGTCAACGGTTTATGGGCGTTCGGCCCGGTTCCGTGACGAATGGGACGGGGGACCCAGGGACCCACACCCTGGGAAAGGGAAAAGGGAAAAAAGGGTAGGGAAATGAGCCTGAGAGCAAAAACAGCAGCAACAATCTGAGGAGAAACAAACTAATTTACTAAATAAGATATTGGAATGCAAAACAACACACTATAATACAATATAATTACAATTTAAGCTGATAAATCCAACACAGCGAGAGAGAATGTCCAAAAATCAAAGTAGGCCTTACTCTAATACCGACGATAAGACGGTGGGGGAATGAGATGCTGCCAGGACAAGAGACGAGCGGAAAGAGAGAGGAGGTCTCATGATCTGCAAGTTTTTATCTTTTCCCTCTGGCCGGAAATGGTAACAGAGGAGCAAAGTACCCTGGGGAATGTAGTAGTCCTTCTGTTCTGAGAACCAGGTACATACACTACATGATGTTATGATGTGGAATACCAATAACCGAAAATCATAAAACCATGACAAGATGGAAGTCACATTTGCTAGTCTCCAGTCAACTGGGACATTCCGTGTTAGCCAGTACTGTCGAAAGACGATGGAGAGAGGCCTGGCACCCACATCCGCCAACTCCTTCAGCACTCTAGGGTGCAATCCATCTGGCCCCATGAACTTGGGAGTGTCCAGGTTGTGGAGAAGGTCCAAAACCATCTCATCATGGATTGTGCATGGCCTATTCTGTTCCCCATCCCCATCTGCCAGCTCAGGGGGCTATGTGCCCAGGGCACAACAAGTCTTACTATTAAAGACTGAGGCGAAGAAGGCATTAAGTACCTCAGCCTTATCCTGATCCTTGGTCACTGTGTTGCCTTCAGCATCCAACAAGGGATGGAGATTCTCCCTAGCCCTCCTTTTACTGTTGATGTATTTATAGAAATATTTATTGTTGTTCTTCACCTTAGTGGCCGAGTTCAGTTCTAGCTGGGCTTTGGCTTTTCTAATTTTCTCCCTGCACAGCTTCACTAAGTACTTGTAATCATCATAAGTTGCTTGCCCCCTCTTCCAAAGACCATAAACTTTCCTTTTGTTCCTGAGTTCCAGTTTAAGGTCTCTGTTCAGCTAGACCAGTCTTCTACCCCGACGGCTCGTCTTCTGTGACTTGGGGATGGTCAGCTCCTGCACCATTAAAATAACTTCCTTAAAGTATTCCCAGCTGTCCTGGGCTCCCGTGCCCTCCAGAACTACCTCCCAAGGGACTCTCTCAACCATGCTCCGAAAGAGGCCAAAGTCTGCCCTTCAGAAGTCCAAGGTTGCAGTTTTGCTGACTCCCCTCTGAGGTTCAACAAAGATCGAGAAGTCTATTATTTCATCATCACTTTGTCCCAGATGGCCTCCAACCTTTACATCCCCCACAAGGCCTTCTCTGTTAACAAGCAGCAGGTCCAGGATTTTGCTTCCCCTTGTTGGCTCCTTCACCAGCTGTGTCAGGAAGTTGTCTCCCACACATTCTAGGAACCTCCAGGACTGTTCCCTTTCTGCCGTATTATAATTCCAGCAGATGTCTGGGAAGTTGAAGTCCCCCATAAGAACAAGGGGTAGAGACCTCGAGACCTCACCCAACTGCCCATAAAGTATCTTATCCACCACTTCGTCCTGGTTGGGTGGCCTGTAGCAGACTCCCACGATTATGTCGGTCTTATTGGCCTTCTCTTTTATCCTAACCCATAAGCTCTCAATCCTATCATCACCATCATTAATTTCCATACATTCGTATTCTTTCTTAACATAGAGGGCTACACCACCACCTTTCCTGTCTTGCCTATCTCTTTTGAAAAGTCAGTAGCCATCAATCACAGTATTCCAGCTGTGTGTGTCATTCCACCATGTTTCCATGATGGCAACTATATCATAGTTTTCCGACCACACAATGGCCTCTAGCTCCTCCTGTTTGTTATCCATGCTGTGTGCATTGGTGTAGATGCACCTGAGCTGGGCCACCTTATGAGTGGGAGAAGCCCTAATACCCTCTTGACCACACTCATGTGTTTCCATAGCCACCAACCTCACATCATCCCTTGTGTTCTTCCTACAAAAAGGTGTGTCATCCTCCTCCTTCTCCCCACAAGACTGTGGGATCTTACTAGCACAAGCCTCTCCCCACAAGCACAGGCTCATTACATACAGGCTCCTTACTAGTGACCCTGGTTTTACCCCCACCCCCCTTCATACCTAGTTTAAAGCCCTATCAATGAACCTTCCCAATTCTGATCGTAAAACCCCTTTCCACCGATGGGATAAGCTATTCTTATCAGTTGCCAGCGGGCCCAGTCTTGTGAAAATCAAGCCAAGGTCAAAAAACCCAAACCCCTGTCGGGCACACCAGGCTTGGAGCCAGATATTAACCTGTTGACCCATCATGTCTAGTCCCTCATTATTCCCTATAATTGGAGGGATAGAGGAGAACACAACTTGTGCTCCCAAACCCTTGACCAGACGCCCTGAGGCTCTGAAGTCCTTTTTCATAGTTCTAAGGGAGGTTCTTCCTATTTCATCACTGCCTACCTGAAACAACAACAGAGGATAATAATCCGAAGGCCGTACTAGGGAAGGAAGTTTCTTCCTTACATCTTTATCCCGGGCTCCCAGGAGGCAGTAGACCTCCGTGTGTAGAGGGTCAGGTCTACATATTGGGCCTTCTGCTCCCTTCAGCACTGAGTCACCAACAACGACCCATCTTTTGTTCTTTGCTGAGGAGGTTGTAATGTTGAGGGTAGTCCTGCAAGGCTTCAAAGACACTTCCAAGTGGGAAGAACCATCATCTCCACCACTGTCCAGCTGTCCCTGCAGAGCACTGTACTTGTTCTGCAGGGGCAACTGGGGAGGGAGGGGAATCGCTGGGCAGGTGCACCTGCACCGCCGAGCAGGGACATTTTGCCATTGTCCCCTGCCCCCCAGTTCATCACCGTTGTTAGGTCGGGGAGAGGACAGGGGGATCACTGCAGCAGGAACACTGTCTGCCTGCTGGTTCCCCCCTATTACCTGTTTGGAAGGTGGTAGGAGGCAACATGCTTCATGCAGGGCGGCAACTAGCTGCCTAGATCTCAGGGATGGTAGGGACTGGCACCACCGATCAATCTCCTGCTCACACTCCCTAATATTCCTCAGCCTCTCCACTTCCTCCACCAGGCTAAGTAAATCATTTAGCTGGTCACATCTGACACACATGCTGTGTCCATCACCCTGCACTGCAAAGGCAAGGCTCAAGCACTCACTGCAGCCAAAAACCTGAGCACTAGCATGTTGCTGTGGGACCTCCATCTGGGTCCCTACATTTTTCCTGGAAATAGCCTTCCGCCGGGGGCAGCCATGGCAAACCAGCTGACACTAGCACGATCTAGGGCAACCTTAATGAAGTGCAACTGGTCTGGTCCTCCCTGCTACCAATAGCGCTGGCTCCGCCCTGACCGCTTTACCAGCCTGTTAACAGGTGCCCCTGCACTTACCACTCACTGCACAGTGAGATAACAGGCCTCCTCAATGTGTAATCTTGTGAATGAGCAGCTTACTGTTTCACCGCGTTTGAACGGCCTTCGTAGTACGCGCACACCAACACCAACACCAACACCAACACCAACACCACCAACACCACCAACACCAACACCAACACCAACACCAACACCAACACCAACACCCCCTCCCTCCCCCCTCCCACCCGCCGTCCCAGGTGGGCAGCCTCCCGGAGGCTTTTTCAAAGGCAAAGGGCGTGGATGCAAAGGCGTTGCCCAGGCAACGCCCACGCCACGTCAGCCGCTCTCGCGAGAGCTGCCGGGCCGCTCCGTTAGCTCGGGTGTTCCCGCGTGAAGGAACCAATCAAAAACCCCCCTGTACCTCGCGTCCAGTCACTGCAGTTCTGGACGGGACAGCTCCGAAACAGCTAACCTTGGTGATCAAGGATCAAGTTACTGCAATGATCATTTTCCTAAACCAATTCTTTGACTACTGTCACCTTGATCCTTAACTTCAGCTGTGTTTCTTTACTCTTTCATGTCAGAGAAAAGCTGCTTTACCTTTAAGCTCCTTAATAATTAGTTTCTATCTCCCTTACTATTTCACCGACACTGATGCCCACCTTCCTGCTGTCACATTATTCCACATAGTTGAATGTTAAGATATGACCTCAAAACCAAAGCTGTTTTCTTTGGTTTCCACTGAATCCCCATTAAAACTTTCTCTGGACAAGATGCCTTGAAAAATCTTGACAAAAGCTGAGCTACTGGAGCAAGAGTACTGAGCTACCACCAAGAGTGCTGAAAGTACCTGTAACACGTCTTCTGCTGATATCCAGCCTCTGTCATCATAATATAAAGAGACTACAAATCTGTGGGAGTGTGACCCTTTTTTGATCTCACCAAACAGTATTCCTCCTAATGTGTTGTTAGTCTATGGCCACGGCTCCTACACACAATGAAGACATTACCTCAAAAAATTATTATTAGCAGAAGTACTAGGGAGGTTTTTTATAGCTCACTTTTCCATTCCAGCTGGTCCAGGCATTTAGGAAGTTTTGCTTTTTGTCAGTCACTTGTTTAAATCTCCAGAGCAGTGTTATTCATAACTCTGCTTAGATTTGAAAACAATAACAAAAAATGTTATAAATTAATGAATAAATAAAATAAATAAATGTGAAAGTAGTGTCCCCACATTTTTCTGATTGGAACGTTGGCAGGTGTGTGCAGCGAATGGTTTTGCTAAATCAAGTCTGGGATGGCAACTCCTTGTGGAAAAACGGACCGTTTGATAAACTTTGTAGGGAGTTATGAGATCATTCGACCAAACACTTTGAGAGGGTTTTCAATCACTAATTATTCAAAACATTTTAAAGCAATTCCAGTAGAACTCCAATGTCTTTAGAAAATGGCTGATTTTATTCAAATCGTACTCCTCAAAATCTTTACGTAAGAGACATCAGCCCACCAAATATGCCATGAAATGACATCCAAGAGCATAGCTTGCATGAGTGAAGTGGCACTTTGGTTTATTTATGTTCCTTAATGAAGCAATATGCTATAGATCTCTTGGAAAGAAAAGTGTCAACGTTCATTGGAAATTCAGCAATTCTGTGCTGTCTGTTCCTAATATTCCTTTCCTAGTATTCAGCTTTTCCCATCTCTCAGAAAATGAATAAAATTACCCAGTCATTCCCTGTTTAGTTAGAAAGCAGGCATCTTGGATTACAAGGCTGTCAAAATGTATGTTCTTCGTCAGATCTCACACAGTTACAGCTGAAAAGTATGCCAAATGGAAAAGTGCTCTGTATAGAGCCAACTGTGATCTCCCCTTAGCTGATGAAGAGTCGGTTCAGATGCCATATATATTTGATGTGGTACATTTCAACTGAAAGTAAAATATCACAAAATCAGCCAGGCTGGAAAGTTGCCATCTTCATACAACTGTGGTTAGGACGATAATGCTGGACGTATAAAGCATATCCAAGGTCCCTCTTTCTCTTGTACAGCACAAAAAAAAAATGAACAAAGAAGTAACAAGCTATGATCAAAATGATTCACTGAAGTTGAATTCTCCAGTGTTGAGGTTTGTTTTACCTCCTGCATCATTCTTAACTGTTTGGAGGAAGAAGCTGAAAAGTAAATGACTGCTGTTTGGCAAGTGATTGATCTATGCCATAATTTTGTGAAAGCCACATCAGAGAGGTTGTGGATGCCCTGTCTTCCCTGAAGGTGTTCAAGACCAGGTTGTTTGAGGCCCTGAGCAATCTGATCTGGTACTTGATCTAGCGGCTGGCATTCCTGCCCGTAGCATGGCAGTTGGTACTTGATGATCCTTTGAGGTCCCTTCCAACCCAAGCCATTCTGTGATACTATGATTCTATGATATCAGTTTCCTTCTTATCTTTTAGTTGTCAGGATCACTCTGATCACTGACTTTTAAGGGCAGAAGCTTGTCTCTCACCATATGTTTGCACAAAGCCTAGCAATGCAGGCCTCACTTTGGATCAGGGCCTCTAAGCATTACATTCATATAAATAGTCATTCTCAGAGAAACAAAATCAAATGTAAAAACTATGAGGAGATGAAAAGCACACGTGGTTTCATGGTGACTCATATTGTGCAGTCTTGAACACGTTGCTTTATTTTGGTTGCAAAGGCCAAGTCATGTATGGTGCCCTCCAGAGAGCAAGGATGCCAGGCAGCAAAGTTCAGGGCAAGCTCTTAGGGACAGGGGTTTTTCTGTTGTGTTTTTTTGTTTGTTTGTTTTTGTTTTTTCTCTACTGAGTACTGCATCTCTAAGCAAGTATCTCTCCCGGCCAGTTATAAATAGGCTCTAATGCCTTATCGTGTTCTCACTCACTGGGAAAGAATGTGGATCAGCTGAAGAATGAGACACCCAGGAAAGCTGCTTGAGCTGCAACAACTTTTTTTTTTTAAACCCTCTCCTAGATTCAGAGGCATACATACTTTGGGAATGAGTTTCTCAACCTGTTAAATGACACAATGCTCTGTGTACAAAAAAAAAAAAAAAAAAAAAAAAAAAATTAAGAGATTATGTCACTGGTAAAAATGTGCTGAAATGAGGCCTTTCCCATTTGCAAGCCTTTAAAGGAGTTTTCAAAGCTTACCTAAACTGTGTAGTCATGCTGCTGATAGACAGCCAAGTTCACATAAGGACCAGTCCAAGAGCACCTTCAAAGCCAGAGTAATGACTGACCTCCCATATAAACTGCAAGACACGTTAGACACCACATTTTGTCAACACAAAATCTCAGTAGTTGGAGCCCAGAAACAACTATCTTCCTTCATTCTTGTATCACAAAGTGAGCCTTGAAATAGTTGTCAATCAGGACTCCAGGAAATATGGAGAAGGTTAGAGAAAAAGCAGCTATAAAGACAAAGCACTGGGATCAACAAGACACAAGGCAAGATCCATATTTAGGTTCCTATCCTCCCATCAATTTCATGGTGAGTGTTGGTGCCTAGAAAGGAGCTACAGTCATAAATCATTTTGTAGATTTTGGCCTTCTGTTTTATACCTCAGCTCACTCAACTGCCAAATCAATTTACCTCTTGGTGAGGAATTCACAGTTCATAACTTGTAAAACATATGCCTAGCATATGTATTACAAGCACATCTTCACAGAATTGAGGTCATGAAGAGAAGAATGACAGAATATCCCCAGGCAAAAACATTTTGGTCAAATAATTGAACATTCATTCCGCTTCTGTGGTAGGAAGTACGAAATGTTTCAGTGAGTACTTCCAGCAAAGCAAGCATCAGATTCCTCTTTCAGTTTGACTGTAGCCATAGATAACAGGCCAGAGGTCTTTACTTTTTGCCAGGGGAAGCTAAACTGATTTGAATATTGTCTCTGGATTTTACCTACCCTTTCATTTCTCTCAGATGTAAGCATCTAACTCGAATTGATTCTACTTTATTCAGATTTCTCACACAGAAATTCTACTGATTTAATCTTTAGCATCCTTGATCTTAGGACTAGAAGAAAATAAAAAAGGAAAACAAAGTGAAACCACAATATACAAGTAAAAATGTCATCAGGATTTGAGCTTAAAAGGAGTCAAGATTAATTAAAAAGAAAAGTAATGATCATCCTTTTCATCTTTACTGTTTTGTTCTACAGGAGAATATATATATATTTTGTTTTAAGCTTTGGGAATATCTTACCTAAAGCATACAGAGTGCCAAAAGACAGTGCTATTTTTAGTTATATTTCTCAGCTTGTTTTGGCAAGACAAATACCAAAGCATTTGAAACACTTGTATCCCTTGAGATTATAAACTTTGAGAATACACAGGTTAGTCCCTGTCTTGAGAGCTTTCCAGATGAAACTTTATTTCACCAGCTTATTTGCTGTTGGTATGGTAACTGGGGCAAAGTAACACTCACCATTGCACAGGATCCTATAAAATATGGTGTTGGTACAGAATTTTCTAGATTACTGCATGTTTTTTGGTGCTTCCTGAAGACTTTTCCATAATCATTCATCCCCTACAGACATTTAAAAAAAAGTAGTATTTGCAGTCTGTTTTTTTCTATTAATACTCCAGAAAACTTCAGAAACTCTACAATAACAGGAAATGACTGCTCTGATTTTAAATTCAGCATAATCTCACAGGAAAGGGATACTAAACAAAAAGGAATTCCTTGACCACAGCTACCTGTCTGCAGTGGAATTGCCAGGTCACAGCCTGAACCAATGGATGAGCACCAGGTAAGAAGGAGTGGCTAACCCAGGGAGCTCAGATGCAAGCAATGTACCTGAGTGACTGGAAGGGGTGGAGCCTGGATCCACCCCTTCTCACCCTCTTTGAAGAGTTAGTAGCCAAGGAAGCAGCATCTCTCTGGACAGAGATTGCATTCCTCTTGAGCTGTTGAAACCTCCTGTTGAGGTTGTTGGAAGGAGTGAGCCCATTTTCCTTCTTTACTACCTGTTATTGCTCCATAGTGCCTGTATCCCATCTGAAGGTACTGTCATCACCTTCCTTTGCCATACACTGTCTCATGTGCAAACAAGATAGAAAACAAGAAGACATTTTTCTCTGGTTACTCCTGAAGTTGCATTTAGAAGATCATCTCCTACTTCTGTACTGTACTGTACTTCTGTAGGAAGTTTGGAACAGTACGGCTTGAAGATTAGGAGCGCCCATAGTCAGAAGTCACCAAGTACCTCTTCAGGGCACTCAGCCTTGTACAGCATCTTTTCTTTCATGCTGTGTCTTTTGTTATTAAGTAAAAAAGTCAGTCCACATAAGAGTTTAGAGAGTTACAAAGGATGAAGCAGCTTTGCAATAGTGTGGCAACTAGCAGACCCTTGTTTTGCAGAAGCAGAATTATCATCCTTATTTTACAAATAACCATGCTAGAATGATGTTGTTTTTTGTTTTTGTTTTTTTTTTTGTTTTTTGTTTTTTTGTTTTTTGTTTTAATGCCAGCAGAGACAATTTCTATTCAAATAAACATAACTGCAGACAGGAATCTGGGCTAGGTATGGTAGAATTACACAAGCAGATCTACTTACATCAAACTTACAGAGCTGTTACCAAAATGTATACACACCTTTTATGCTTGAAAGTGCTGGACTTTGATCTCCATTTCCATTTAAACCACAGCCAGGGTCTAATTTCCCTTTCTTCACATTTTTAAATTCTTGAAACCAACATCAGCAAGTTCTTATTCTTCCTTGCATCTTGGGAGAAAAAAGGCCAAGAAGGCAAGAGAACCAGCCAAAAGGAACAGGAGTGTTCCTGGGTTGCTAGCTGGCTTAGGAAAGGTTGACATTTGAAGAAAAATTAGGTAGAGCCCCAAATCTTTCCAAGCAGTAGCAACTACAGCTTTGCCTTTACTGAAACCATCTTTCATAGTTGTCACTGTCCTCTTAAAAATTAGTTATTCAAAGTACAGGTACAAGTTCAGTACAGTGGAGAAGGTTCCTCATGCTAGGTGAGAGTTGAGTTGCACTGGGTGCACACTGGAACATAATGAGTTCTTCAGCTTGTAATGTGCTTCATCAAAAACATTTGGAAATTGAATTAGAAGACACACATCTCATGTAGATTTGCTTTATACCTGAGAATCTGCATTTTTTAAAAACACTGATTAATGAAACAAAGATTCTAGCCCTGTCCATAAAATTCCCTTACTCTACAGCTCCCAGGCTTGAGTTCAATGTAGGACACTTGCTTTTCAGAACTAGGAGTCTGTTCTTTTACAAGAACAACTCAGGATACTTCCAGATCTCATCTGTTTATGCCTCTACACAAAATAAAAGAGCCTTTTGTGAGATAATCCTCCACTCTCTTGTTTGTGTAATGTCAGCCATGCAATCAGTCTACCAGGAAAGATAAAAACATGGTGGCAGAGCACTCATACTGTCTATAGTTGTGTGTTTGAGCCTTCACAAAGAGCCCGTGTCCTAATATTCTTTGAAAAGTATTCAGAAACTTTTCAAAAGGTAGATGAGAGCATAATTGAACATGTAGCAGTTGATGCTCAAATGATGATAGAGTCATACCCAGTCGAAAATATTCACAGAGATGGGTTCAGTTATTTGTGTGTTTGTTCCAGGACTGCAGAACAGACATAAGCCAGATATAGCTTGGAAGCTGAACAGTTACAGAAGCACAGCACTAAGCTTAAACCCACATATCTGTTGCTCAGCAAAGTTAATCAACTTTGACTCAGCGTTGTAGTAATGTATTCAAAGCTTCATGTAGGCCTGAGAGCTCAGCTGGTATTCCCCCTCTACATACCAGAGTTCTCTTTAGAGTACTCAGACAGTACAGAGTCTTACTGTGAGTTTACCTGTAGTTTACAAAAATTTTAAGGCTTCTTACATTATCAAAGCAGAACAGGCCAGAAGGTCTCACATCCTTTCTCCTCCTTCCTCAGGCTCACACCTATCTTGCCCTCTTCCTAGTCTCAATTTCTTTTATTCTTGCTTGTTCCTTTATGCTTGCTTGTGAGATAAATTCACTCTGCTCGTACAGCAAGGCGAAGGGTGTCTGAGGAAGTTGGGCTGTGCATACAATAGCTTCTGCCTGTAGCTCTGTAGTTGTTGGTTTTCTTCAGCCACTCAAGAATTGCTCAATCTGACAAGCAGGAAATCAAGTAAAGGTAATGGGAGGCCTGCATAGGTGAACAAGTAATACTTGATAGAACTCCATGGGACCTAATGGGATAGACTCATTAATGCTGAGGGAGCTGGGAGGGGTCACTGTGAGGCTATTTGTAACTTATCTTTGGCAGATCTTGGTGATCAGGAGATGTTCCTGAGGTCTGGATGAAAGGAAATGTCATTTCTATCTTCTGTCTATGGAATGCAGTCCCTTGGAGTTGTTCCTGCCCTAGTGTGGGTCACCCACAGCTGCAGTTACCTTATTTGGCATGAAGTGTCTCTCCCCAGGGGTGCACTTTCAGCTACCTCCTCCTCAGCAGTGCCACAATCCATGTATCCACCATGTCCAGCAGCTACTGTTCTTAAATACATTTGAGTGAGGGTGCCATGGGTTCTGCTGACCAGCCAGAGCTGTAACACACAGCAGATAGCCTGTGAAAAATCAACAGCATGGACTAAGACCCAAACAAGAAAATGAACTAAGGAGTAAAGAACAAGGGAAGGAGATAAGACAGAAAGATAATAGGCATAAGATTTGGAGGTCTATTCATATTTGTGGAAAAACCTCCTTCATTGGTTCAATACAAAACAAATAAAATATCTCTTGTAACTAGTGACAGGATGAGAGGGAATGGCTTCAAGTTGCGCCAGGGGAGATTTAGGCTGGACATTAGGAAATACTACTTTTCTGAAAGAGTGGTCAAGCACTGGAACGGGCTGCCCAGGGAGGTGGTGGAGTCACCGTCCCTGGAGGTGTTCAAGAAACATTTAGATATAGCGTTGGGAGACATAGTTTAGTGGGGTTGTTGGTGGTAGGTGGATGGTTGGACTAGATGATCTTGTAGGTCTTTTCCAACCTAGCTCATTCTATGATTCTATGATTCAATGGGCTTGAGCCCCAGTGATTGGACTCCACTGAGGATCTGAACTTCATTACAATTCTGGATTGCTGGGGAGTTGAGTGCTGTCTGCTTTCTGTTGCATAACTGCATTGCATGAACAACAGATCAGTGCTCCCTACAAAAAAAATCTGAATATGAAAAGTCTTTCCTTTATCTGGAGTAAATCTAGTTTATAAAGTCAGTAAATTGCATAAGGTGGCTGCAGCATCTGTCACCTTCAGACCCATTTTGTAAATGTGATCAATTTTCCACCTTAATCATAGCAAGAGGCAGGAGAATACATATTTTCTTGGAAATCTATGTTAATTTCTTAGTGAAAAACACTTAATTGATCAGGAAAAGAATATACTTGAGTCAAAATAGTTAAGGACTGAGGAAATGCACATTTGTTTCACATAAAATCAAATGAGAACATGGGACAGGAAGACACTGCTTAACACTATAAGAATGCTATTAAAACTGACTACTCACATATGAAAGATGTAAACACCACAGAGTGAGACAAATTGAATATAAGCATTAGTGATAATACACCACTGAGCAATGCAAAATTTTGGCTTTGTATCTGGAATACAACTCTCTTTGTGTGAAACAAATCTGCTGTAGTGTAGCAAAGTTAACTCCACCTTGGTTTTCTGTAAGCGTTCCAGTTTCAGGCTACGAGGACCTCTGGAAGAGATGCCATATGCAGTGTACACTACCAGCAGAATAGTAATAAGACTGTCTTTCTCCTCAAGAACAACAGTCTGTAAACTAGGAGCCTCACCCACATAATGTCCATATCATAGACTTGTAGAATGGCTTGAGTTGGAAGGGACCTTAAAGATCATCTAGTTGCTGCACACTAGATCAGGCTGCCCAGGGGCCCATCCAGCCTGGCCTTGAGGGATGGGGCATGCACAGCTTCAGTGTGCCAGTGCCTCACCATCCTCTGCATTAAAAAAATTCCAACTAACACCTAATCTAAGTCTCTCCTCTTTTAGTTTAAAACCATTCTGCCTTGTCCTATCACTATCTATAAAAAGTCAGTTTCCCTCCTGTTTATAAGCTCCTTATAAGTCCTGGAAGGCCACAGTGAGGTCTCCCCGGAGCCTTCTCTTTTTCAGACTGAACAAGCCTCAGCCTTTCTTCACTGAAGTGCTCCAGCCCTCTGATCATCTTCATGGCTCTTCTCTGGATCTGCTCCAATAGCTTCATATCACTGATTCCTGTTTTCTGGTATTGCATACACTTTTCCGTATAACCCCATTCAGCAAGCTGTATCTTAAAAACAGTTAAGTTCCTTGACCTAAAGTCATAATAGCCCTGCTAGAACCTTTCAGTACTGCCACTGCTTTTTTTTCTAACCTAGAGCAACTCATAGTCAAATTAAAAAACATGGTTTTTTTTCCTATACAACATTGTCTTTCAGCTCAGATTGTTCCTTCACTTGCTCTCCTTCTATATTTAGGGAATGCAGTCCTTTTCTTTCACTATTCTGGGCCATAAAAACCATTCCTTCTCAGTGTTTTACAAGACAGGACTCGTCCTATAGCCATTTCAGTCATCTGTGCCTGTTTTGTTTCAAATTCAGCTTGCTGGAAAAATTGTATGAGGTGCCAGAGGTAAAGTCTCCTACAATGCATCAGACTCATCTCCCAGCTGTCTTAAAAACATCATATTGGATACATTTTCTTCAGGATTGGTTGCATTCATGTTTCATACTTATCCTACAACTGACTCTACAGTATACACTCCATCCTGTTTTCCAAGTGAACTCCCAGTTTTCAACGGAAAATGTGTAACTTCTGCCTCTTGACAATTCAAACATAGGACAGGGATCTAAATCACCTAATAGTGCAGAACCCGTGCAGCTGCTACGATTCTGTCTTGAGAATGTTCAGCTCTTCTTCTTTCATGGAGAAAAAGAATTACTCTAATAGAAATACAATGTGTTGCATGTTTGCATGACCTCACCCTCATCCTGTCTCTTTGGAAAGTACCCTACACTTGACATGCATTCCAAATACACACTGCTTTGTAAATGTTTTTTATTCTTTATTCCCAGATCTTATTTTAAGCTACTAGTCCCTAAACGAGGGTCAAGACCTTACTTTTATTCACAAGCTTGGCAGTATAATTTGAAGTGGGGTCATGAACTCAGAAGTGGGTCTTGACGGACAGATGTTCTGAGATTCAAAACCCCTTCTGACCTCTTTTAGCAGCATGAAAGATTCTAGCAGAGTGGAGCACATCACAAATGCAACAGAAGATGAAGTTCCACTTACCATCATTTGAGTAATTCTGATGAACTCTGTAACACCCAACCTTAGCAGAATTCACACTGGTTGTTCTTAAGACATAAGTCTCATGTATTTACCCTGTGTGCAATTAGCAATACAATCTTCTCTGTGTCAACACAGGATATTTCTAAGAAAGTGCAATGCAAGTAATATAGAAAAGATCCCAGTAATAGACAGCACTTTAGGAAGACTGAAGTTATTTCTAAGCTGTGAAATTATTCTGACATGCGATAAAGTATTTCCAAGCTTCCACAGGGGTCACACACATGTGTTCAGTTATTCCTGTGAGCTTAAGTTGTTTGGTTTAATTACAGAACAGTTCATGCTAAGCTAGTGCTCTGGAAAGAATTCAAGGGCAAACATATCCATAGAAATGGGACAGAAGTAAAATAGATACAGACTGAGTCCTAGTAACAAAAATATTAGTTAGGACCATGTTCTAGTACACTCATAAAATGAGGAAATGCCTTATTGTATTAGGATGGGTGTGAATCAGCAAGGAAATATGTGCCACAGAGTTTGTCCCACAGTTGTCTGGATAGTCACCCTTCTCCCTTGTGTATCCCAGTCTCAATCTCAGAGCAATGAAGGCATGAGATTGGCCTTCTCTCACTTCAGAATGAGGCTGCAAGGCAAGAGGATGTATATCCAGATCCTGGAGTTAAGAAGCTTGCTGGAGTCCACCACTTTAGACAATGAGTCTATGTCTATGGTAGTAAATCAAACAGTGCCCAGGAGCAGTCCCAAGCACTGGAATGCTATACAGCTCCCCCATTATAGGGCTCCTAGATGTGCTTTTGGTCTGTGCCAGTGAGCACTCCCAAGAAACTCCAAAACGTGGTGTGGGAGGTCTGAACATTTCCAGGATCATTCCCAGCAAAAATTTGCATGCAAGTGCTCCTCTTTGCAGGAAGAAAGAGTTTATTAAAATAGCCATAAACTATTCCTGACAGTAAGCTGTTTTAAATTGCAAAGGTGGGGTTTGAAAAATTCCATTACCTCTGGTAAAGCTATTTGTGATATAATGTGTTATTGTGATTAAGGTATTGAGACTATTACCATAGTAAGATAATAAAGAGGCCCTCTGAAATACTCTGAGCACGAAGCAAGAGCACAAACAGCTTTCAAACAGAAGGTGGCAAAAATATTCACTTTGTTCTTTTTGTTGTTGTATGAGACCTGCTCATAATATTGGCCCTGAATCCATCTGACTTCCCCAAAGCATGTAGTGCTCAACAGGAGGCAGCAGGAAGACAGAGCTAGATATGACGCTTGAGGAAGGTTATACTACGGAAAGGATATGCCAGCCAAAACATAAACCCTGTGGTGGACCCTAATAAGAAAGTCTTCACCCCACTGACAAAAGAAGTCTTCACTGTATATGTTAACCTTTCCCTTCATTCCGTCATTTCTTTTCTTTCTTTCCTGAAGAAGAGTAGCTGACACTCAGTCTCATGTTAATGCTACCTGCTTTCCCCTTTTGATGGGAACTTTTTTCTCCTCATGATCCACTGCTCATGAGGATCATGATCCACTCTCATTATCCACTTTTCTTTCTTTTGATGCTGCATTCTGCACTTCAGATTTACTCCTTTGTTCTCTCTTGGTAATCTCCCTGAGTTTTAAGTAGTTTCGTTACAATTCTCTATTATTCCAAGTTTGTCAAAGGAAATGAGTGTGCCTCCACAAGAGTAATACTAACCCTCTTTAAATGACTGTGCAAACGTCCACATCCAGGACGTAACAAAAATAAACCATCCTCTGCTCTGATATTCTCAGTTCAAGATCTATGACTCTGAGCCCAAATGCTTTATTTTGGTACCTGAACCACAAGCTGGCTGGCAGGACTGTGCATTAGCAGCCAGGCAGTCTTGGTCTGCTCTATTTAGGCAGCTCGAGACACCTGGCACATTTGTCAGCATATTTTCCACTGTGTTCTAGCATGTATATTCAGCTGTAGGATAGCTGTTGAACATTCAGAGTGTCTACACTGCATCCATTTGTATTTTTATCCAGGTTTTAGTAACATTCAGATACAAGTGTGCAGCATGTGCTGCCCCTTTACCACACTACAGTTTCAAATACTAGGGAAGAGAAGTCATCTCTGTATTTGTCTACTTATTATGAGAGCTCATTATGAGGAGAAAAACATACAAGCTCCTAACTTTTTAGGTTAGAATAAGCCAAAAAAGCCATTCTTAGATTAAATATTTTCACTTTACCATTCATCTTCTAAAGATAAAAAATCTGGCAATTATTTTCATACCCACTTGAGTACATAGGTCTTGTGCCTACAGTTACATGTGTAGCTAGCCATATGGAGAGCTCAAACAGCTGTCTTAGCCTTTATGACTTGATTAAGCATATTAAAAACTTATTGCAAGAGTTGTCTCTAACTTAAAGACCTACTTAATTACCCATTGTCCTGGGTGGCCAGGTGAAAAAAAAAAACTTCTTCTGAAACCTATGGCTCCCTCCTCTTCTGGAGAGTGGTCCATATTATCATTTACCAGGTAGAAAAACTGACCAATGACTATTCATGTCTTTGTCACGACTTCAGATGACGCAACTTAATAGTTTTGAGTGTGTTGCTTTCTGTCCAAGATGAATGAAATATTGGGGGTATAAAAAGGTCCTATAAAACAAAGGTGTAGCATTTAGTCCAGACTATTTCATTGCTACAATTACAGCACAATGCCACAATTAGATCAAGCCACCCAAGGAATACTTGTTCTTATCTTCCTTCAACCAAGATTTCCTTTCCTTCCCTTCCTTTCTTTCCAGGGCTGGAGCCAGCTACCTTCTCAGCTGTGCCAGTGCAACTCTTCAGGGGGTTCCCCTGTAAACTCTGTCACTGAGATGATAAGGGTTGCTTTTGCCCTTTCTAATGTAGTTGCATTTCTGCCCTGTATCATGAGGAAGGCAGCAGGCATGAGATTTTGTGTACCAGTTTTACTCTCAAAGATACTGAGCTGTACAAAGCCAAGGGCTAAACCCTATCAGAAGATGCATGTGTCAGGCCCAGACTGGGAGTCCTCTCCTCATCGCTGATGTGGATATTACTCTCACTCAATAACAAGAGTTTGCAGTTCATCAGACCACAAGCCCATATAATCTCCAATACTGTCTTCAAGTGAACACTTAAAGAAGATCATAAAAATAAAGCAAGAGTACATGGTGTTTCCCTTTACACTGTCATAGCCCTTGAATATTTCCAGCTCAGATATATCTTGAAGCAGATAAGATTTCAATGTGTTCAGAAATTCTTGACAAATTCCCTTAAATCATCCAGTCTCCTTTTGAACCTAGGTCAGGTTGTGCTGCTACAACTGTGTTATGAACTTTTTTCCCCTTCAAATCTGGTTCTTACTAGTATAATTTGATGTCCTGCAGTTTTCCCCTTGGAACAGATATTTAAATCACATCAACCACTGCTTACTCTTTCTCTGTGACTCATGAGTTTATAGACCTCTACTAGATCAGGATGAATCATCTCTTTCCCAGACTGAAAAATCTTAGTTTACTTCTCCATGACAAAATAAAAAAGCCATTCTTTATCTCCAGCCATCCTTATTGCTCTTCTCTGAACATTTCCCAGTTCAGTTACACCCCTTTTTATATGACAGGATGAGAAAGGCATGCAGCATTCAAGGTGTGGGCAAACAACCATGCAACACTGTTCCATGCTTTATTTCAACTTCCTTTCCTTCTTAGCTGCACTGCATTTCCATCTCCTTAAAATGACGCTCAATGTTGTTTACTTCATCAGGCAGCTGAAGACAGGGACATGATGATATGCCTATACTACTACTCAAGGGTCAGAACTGTTTACTATGTGTTCAGGTACATTTTGTGTCACCATGTACCATCACTATCCTTTTTCTACCAAGGCCCCAGCAATACCCAGTGCCAGTATTTTCATGAAGGGCTATGTCCTCCGGTTTCTCATCCTCTTTATCGGACTCTTTGTAGTCCCTTGGAGGCATGCATCCCACTCAGTTCTTAGCAGTCTAAATGACAGTTTTCTATTTCTCAGGTGACTGTGTCCTCTCATTTCCTTTTTAAATAAAGAATACACGTCACATCCACAATAGAACAATTCACTTGAACCATGAGCTCTTCCATAACAATGGTCTTCAGTTTAAAAACTTATTCATAACCTTGTTAAGTGCTAGAACTTTTATTTCCTTAATGTTGAAAGGCCATATGTCTTTGTATGTCTCCAGGGTAAGAGAAGTATTCTCCACTCTATGATTCTCTCATACCATCTCATCTATCATTTTTCTGCTGAACATTAAAACTCCGCCTTTTGGCTTCTCCCTCTAGCCTTGCACAGGGCATTGTAAACCTCTCAAATTACACAAGCATTGAAGCTTTATTCTCTTTTCAGGGTGCCTAGACTTTGTCTCTCAGTTCTCTAACCTGCCCCTCTTATGCCTTTGATACCTACGTTGACTAGGATTCCAGAATCCTGCGTCACACATTTTGTGTGCCATCCCTCAAGAGATTTGTCACCTTTGCAGCTCTCTCCAGGCTGTTCTCAGCTTCTGGTCACATCTGCATCCCAGTGGCAAAACAGGGCCTCAGCTCTGCCCCACTCTGCACGGGCTTCCAAGCCTAGGTCTTCAGGATCCAAAACTTTAAACAATAGTTCCAAATGCTTGAGTCAGTGTGAGGAAATAGATTAAAAAAATCTGTTCTGCCATAAAAGCAAAGTTTAGCAATGCTCTTCTTTTCCTCTAGCCAGCCTGGTAGCCCCTTGAAGTCTCCATGCTGCTCGCAGAGCCCTCTGCAAGAGTAGCTAACCCAATTAGTCCCTTCCCTTTCAAAAATGGCTCTCAGCCTAAAGCAAAGAAACCTGGGGTGCTATGGCTACACATTGCCCAATTTCAACTGCACTGAAATGAAAAATCATGTCAGGATACACACCCTTGAACCATGGCAGTTGCAAGTCATTGGACCCTATAGGAGCTGGAGCACAGGGAGACTCAAAACTGCTTGCTTCCTTTTAATTACTTGCAGTTATAATTTTGAGAGTATAAACTATGCAAGGCTAAACAATATCATCTCCCATGACTTATTGAAGTTGAATGGCATGCAATCTTGTTCTTTTGCCACGCTGTTTCACAGAGCTATCTCAGTCTGGTTAGTGAAAACGCACTTTAAGATGAAAAGCTTTTGGAAAGAGAACAGCACATTCTGAGCACATAACAAGTACTCTGAGAAAAGCTTTCTCTTACTTTTAAAGTTAAGCTCATTAGGGACTGTGCTCATGTTTTGTAAGTAGTGTTGCAACAGCAAAAAAGCTGGCTCCCCAGTTGGTGTAGGTGGAACAGACTCACCTTTACACATCTCTCACATACAGCTCCCCCAGACTGGATACTCTGTTCCTCTTACCTCCAAACCCACAGACAAATCTGCTGGTCCTGTGTTCCTCCACTCTGCCCAGGTGTACTGTGTTAGACTGATTGGCTGAGGATCACAGACTACTTTTACTCTTTCCTGTAGGAATGGTTGTCATTTGCTGGAGCAGTGGAGCAGCCTTTAGAAGCTCTTTGCAGCTGTGTTCTGCCATATACATCTGTACATGTCCTAATCTCTGCCTTTACTGCTCTCAAGTATTACAGAATTCTGGTTCATAAAAAGCAAAGCCACTGACATAAAGTTCTGACTGTATTAATTTCCTTCTTTCCGCACATCAAAGTAAGAATTCTTATCTTTTCTTCAAGAACATTTAAAACTCTGCATCATAAATTACAATTTCACACTTTCCCCCCTGCAAGTCAATCACTCTCCATTCCCCCAAAAACTTCCTCTAAGTTTAGTCCTCAGCTTCTTGAGAATTCTCAAGTTTGCCACTACATCAAATCTTAGGGAAGAACAAGGAGATTAAAATATTTTAAGAATAAAACAACTTCTTAAGCATACCTGAAGCAGAATCGAATAATCCTTAACTCCTTTTGGAGGATTAAATTCAAGAGACCATCATGTAAAACAGGCAGTCACTCTGTCCCCCTGCCTTACCCCTTTTTTTTTCTCTTCCCCTTTTTTTCTTCTCTTTAGAGGTCTCATGCTCCAACACATCTGGGTAGATCCCAACATGCAGCGATAATCTGCGTTCAAGGAGAAAGGATAATCCCAAGAATGAAAGCTGGAGTATTTTCTCCAGCAGTAGTACTTTCTGTGAGCTATTTTGTCTTGTTCTGCTACTTCCATGTAGAATAACAAAGGCAACACTGTTACAGTTTACATTATATTTGGACTTAATTATCAATGTGTTCTGCATTTTCCCGTTAAACAGGAGACAGTTTTTTCCCCCTTTTTTAAATTTTTAACCTTTCTTTCAGAGGACTAGCTTTCACGTTGCACAAACTCAATCAGTTATGGTGTTTAAATTCAGAAAATTACTGATGAGTCAGTTTATTTTCTAGATCTATGTGTTCGAGCTGTATAACATTTCAAAACGCCTCCTCTGTGGGACCATTAGAATTTTTACAAGGCTGTGAAAAATAATGACAACAAATATGGCGTATATCTAGGGAAAAATACTGATTGTGGACTCAGAAAGGACATTGACTGTGATGTCATATATACTTAAATTTTGCATTCCTGACAGAAAAATGTAAGGTGTCTTGGCTTGTTTTGACAGTGAAAATTTCTTTGCTTTTGTCCACTGCTGAGTACATATGTATGCATATAGAAATGTCCCTATAAGAAAGAAGGAAAAAAAGAAAACCAACCCTATTTGGTAGCGACAAAGTGGCAGTATCACATTCTGTGTGAGACAAAAATATTTTACAGTAGCCAGATCAAAGAAAAGATTTCAGTAACAACTGACAGACTATTTCCCTCAGCTGGACTAACAGAAGGAAAACAAAATAGGAAGAGAAAAAGCCACAGAAACAGCAATAAAAGTAGAAGAGAAGCAGAAAGCAGCGAAAACAAGGCACATGTTTTATCAGATGGACATAGCAAGAAGCTGGCTGTCATGATAGTTCATTCAGAGCCAGAGAACAAAAACTCAGCTCTGGGAACACTCTGCTTTGCTTTGATGCAGTCACTAGCATCCTACCTAAGAAGAGAAAAGACACTGTGCAAGTGCCACACCACTTTATGAGCACTTGACACAAGGCATTAATCATTTTTCCCCAGCAGAGGCAGCTTGCCAAGCATTGTTCTCTGTTCAGGGGGAGAATTCAATGAGCACTGCCCCTACCTAATAGAGAGTGAAAGCTGGCCCAAGGTTTCACTTTGAAGGCATTTTGCTGAAGCTTTCCTGTCATAATGCATTCATTGCTATAAGATTCAAAATCTTTAGCTCCTTAAACAGCAACATGGGGACACAGGTATGTGGGGTCACTCCATTGGCCCATGCAGCTCCTGTCCCCAACTGCCTCCATTCACCACTGCTCTGGGAAAAGGTAGAAACCACCCAGACAACTACATAAAATTCTCGCAGCCTTCCTGGTCCTGCAGAGATCAGCGTGTGCCCCAAAGCATGAGATTTGATTACTTTATTCCAGAACATAAAACTTCTAATGCTATTAGGAAGCCTACATGCTAATAGGCATTTTCTTGAAATACAGCTACCATGTCTAGCTCAGTAGCTCCCTATAGAACAGGCCATGTGCCTGGTATTTCCTTGTACTAATCAGCAGTCATTAATATCATCACGTAAGTCCTGTTCATAGCCAAATGTCCATTTGCAAGAGGCCACACAGTCTTAGTTTCAAACAGAAAAGAAAGGTTAGTCTTAGATTTAAGCCTAATGGGATAACTTGCACACAAGAAAGGCCTATTTCTCCTCTTCCTGCAAGCAGCTGAACACACACAGCATTTGGGGAACACAAACCTGCCCTGTAGCAGGAACTACCTAAGAGGAAATGTGCCCCTGCCAGCTGAGTGAAGTGAGTCAGCAGCCTGACTATCGGCATTTCACCCAGAGGCTTATTCTCAGGCTCGTGGCACACCAGCTATTTTAGTCCAGGGCTTGAATTGAAAAATAGCCCTTTGAAATAGCCATGATTTGGAGAACCTTGAGTTTGAGGTATTCTGAGAGGAAAAAAAGAAAGAAATACAAAGCAATGTATTTTGCTGTGATCCTTCCTAGTAATGCTGACAGGTAATCTGGGTTCCTACAGACAAACACTTTAATGTCATTTGATCTGCACTATAAACACAGATCTTTCTGAACAGTCTGGGAAAAGGTAATTTTTTTCTATAATCTCATCTATTGCATGTTATTCAGCTGTGAAGAGTTCTTAACTGTCCCCCAAAGAGACAACATGCTCTTCTTCAGAGCCACTGATACCCAGAGATTGGCTGGAAGTAAGGGCCAATTATCTGCAGCCCCTGGATATGACCTGACCAGATCTGACCACATAACATCACTGATGGATTCTTACTGTCCTAAATAAAACCAGGATTTCATTCCAGGCCTCTGCAAAAGCTTCAGGTTCTGCAGCTCCTCCACAGTAGGATCTGGGGCTCTCAAAGCTTTGCTCTTGAATTACCCCTCAGGCATTTTCTTACCATAACGCTAGCAGCCTTTAGAGGCAGTATAATCATCTGGATTATACTGAATTGTTCTGGGCCGATTCACAGGCTACAAGCAGACTCCTTTCCTCCTCCATACAGGTCTTTAATAAAACCAATAATGCGCAGAAGTAATGCAGCGTTCTCCTCCTACGGGATTAAGGGGACATGCATACAGAGGTGGACACATGTGTAATGTTATCAGAACTGAAAATAAAAATAAACACTTCCCTCTTGGCTCGCTGAGTAGATGCTACAGAAGAGATGAGAGAAGACAAGTGATGGTCTCTGCCATACCACCATATTCAACTGTGGCAATCTACCATTTGTAGTTGCAATGAACTGCAAGAAGGAGATCTGACAAAAGCCAAATTAGAAAAGTGTTTTATATCTACATAACAATCATTTTTTCCATGTGATAAGAGAAGACCACAGAGGATAAGTAGGGAAAAGATAGTAGTACTTTAAAGTAAGCATCTTACAAACATTCTGTGACTTGAATTCTCTGTTTCACACATAAAGTGAGCCAACTGATTGTTAAAAGCATGTTTATTGAGGATTAACATTCATATACAGGATGAATGCTTCCTAAGCCTTGGCATATCTGTTTTTAATGATCTTCTGGCATGCAATTAGCCAAGAATAATGAACCTTTAAAATCTACATTAAATGTGTATTGGAGACATTTGTTACAAGTTGTCGCTGAGTATTTCTTTGCAATGGCATCAACATTGATGATCAGCATATAGAAATAATCACAGGCTCTTCCATTTATCATTTCTCACTGAGGAAAGCCTGGCTGAAGTAATTATCTCATCTAGATTAATGCCCTCTGTTTCTCAGAAGCTGAAAATGGCTTCCTTCCCACATTTGCATTCATTAAAACTCATGAGCGTTGTTTCCTGTTAATGCCAGCATTCTAATGACTTCTTAAAGTTAGCAACATTAAGGTTTGAGAAGAAAAGCATTTATTAAAATAGCGCCGTTCTGATAAGTTTTCTTATCTAATAATAACAGCTCACTGAAAACTCTGCATAGGTAGGTAGGAAACTGTTCTAACTTTGAAGCTGTCACCACTACAGAGGAGTTTACGGTTGTTCTGCACTAGCAAAACCAAGCATTATTTTCTTTAAGGCAAGCAAGTGAAGAATGAGTTACCCATCTGAAATATTACCTGTGCTGCCAGTAGGTATTGCCTTGCTTGGGTCAAGCTGTGGGGAGCTTTTGTTGGTTCTGTTCTGCTGCTCACACTGTGCCCATGCTGATCACCCCAGCACTGACCTCAGTTCCTAGGTCACAGGGACGCCTGTCCCAAGGTAGCACCACACTCACATTGTACTATACCATACTGATCCTCACTTGAAAAGTAAAGTGACTTGAAAAGTACTGTGATCACAGTGCCTGGGAACATCTGGCTATTTGCAAAAGCCCACTGTCTTAACTCTGGTGGGCCCAGGATCGCTTGCTGATGCATTTGGATAGGTACTTGACAAGAAGAAATAATAGAATTGTTTAAGTGAAAATAACTGATTCTTATTCCCCTATATTTCTAAGTTACATCTCCAGAGGAATTCTTTGTGTCAAGAAATACTAGAGGCGTGTCAGTGAATACTAAGTGTTAATAGTTACTGTATTTGTCTGTGCTAACTGGTGTTTTTTTTTTCCTTTTTAAGAGGGTGCAGCTGTCTGCTTCCTGAGAAACAATAAGGCCTTGAATTACTCAACAGGAAACTCTTATTTTTAAGAATTATTATTATTACAACCATTCCTTTACGCACACATTCTTCTGGAAAAACTAAAAAAAGAGGAGCAGTTTCTCCCAACAAGGTTGCAAGGATCTGTTCCTTACAAACAAATCCTTTTTGGTAGTTCCACTGCACTTGTCTTTGCACCCAGAATGAGCTTCCTCATGATGAGGACAAATAAGGAAAAGCAAGTCATCTTGCCATGTATCTTAATGACCCCTTTCAGATCCCTTAGTTTAAACAACAGTGTGCTCCCTATTAACAGCAAATAGCTAGGAACTTTATGATTCAAATTTGTGTAAATTTGTGTGATAGAAATAGTACTATTTCCACTTGGCAATTGAAAAATTAAAGCACAGAAATGAAGGTGAATGCAGTCTGTCGTGGCTCTGTGGCTGAGAGATGTTTGCAGGATAATGCGGAAAGTGACAAGAGATTTTAATCCAGATTTCTTAAATGTGTGGTTATCATCCTGAGCATCCTCCTGCCTTTCTCCTCTCATCAGTAATATCACCAGAGTGATCACTACCAAGCATCAAGCATGTGTTTGGAGAGGAAGTGGGAAGATGTTTTAGAAAGCAAGCAAGCCTTGTATAGTTCAGCTGGCATCTACAATTGGAAAATGAGCTTTGTTTTATGTTCGGGGTGCAATTAAAATACTACTTGTTGTGGACATAGGGAAAATGTGAAGAACTGGGACAAGCTGGGGAATAAAATAACCAAATGGCTAACACCACTAAGCCTTGAATACCCTGAAAACTGCTTTCTCTAGAAAAAAGGCTGAGGAAGTGTGAGGACTTTTCCACTGCTGTTCTCTCCTCTTCCTGTGATCAAAAATGAGGCTTCTCCTTGCCTTTGTCTTTGTCTCATGACTTGAGACAGAAACCCTCCCCAAGTAAGTAGTACCGTGGTTGACCTTCAGAACATAACTTCTTCTGAAGAAAAAAAAATCCACATGCTAATTTCATAACACAACATTGTTGTGGAGAAACATACTGAGATTGGAAACTGTGCTTATGAAGTAGCCTTGCATTCCTGTGCATCTCTGGCATGCCATAACCCTACCCAGCCCCCTGCCTCCAGTAGAACAATGCATTTTTATAGAAAAGGCCCTTAGGTATGACTGCAATTGGGTTGTTTTGAAGTGACCTTAGACATGGGCCACATCCATTCACAAGGCAAGGAGAGACAGTCCTTATCTCTTCAAGAGAGAAGCAAATCATGTGGGAAGGCAAAAGCATACACTTATCACTGACAAATATACAATTAAAAGTAAATCTTTTGTAAAACTGAACTTCTTTTCAGTAGTGGAATGAAACTGTGAGATAAGGCTGAGAAAAGCTGTCTTCTGAAACTTATCAGGAAGTGTGTGGTTTTTTGTTTTTTGTTTGTTCTGTCACACACAGAAGACCTTGCCAGAACAGCGAGAATCCAAGAGAACTTAGTGTCCCCATTCGGGCTGAAAATGGCCATGATAAACAACTGGAGGGTGCTGATAGCATATTGCACTACATGCATTCTCGACAATATCCTTGCATTGCTCATTTTAAAAGAAGAAAAACATTTCCTGCCTGGATAAATAACAGAAGAGGGCAAATGTTCTGGAGTGACCTGAGACAAAGGCAGGGTTTTGTTTTGTTTTGTTTTCTTTTAATGAGACTCAGAGAATAATAATGGTTCAGGATACCAGCAAACAGCCCAGTTGGGCTTTTGCCCTTATTCTCAGAAGGAAGAAAAACAACCTTCCCAGGCTCCTGACATTTTTTCCCTATATCTATCTTCCACCTCACCCAGGAAGGCCTGCTAATACTTGGAGGGTGATATTGCGCATGCTAGAATTTGGTATCATAAGGCCTTCCAGTCTTAAGATTTCTTCTTTATGTTGAGTCACACAGTTGTCTTTTCTCAAGATGTTTCTCCATTGTGTAACTGTAGGTTAATAGCAATACTAATGATTGTAGTAGCCATGCATACAGCTGATCTCTTCACCGACACTGAAAAAGTAAAAGTAGATCCTACATTCAGAAACTTCTATTCCAGTACTTCTTAAGTATTTCACATAAGAATCAACTTGGTATTTGAAAATGCAGTATTAATTTAATTAAAGTACTCTAAAATATCTTGAGTAACATGTTAACTCATCAAAGTCAGAACCAGAGAAAGGCAAGATCTGAAGAATCTTCTTGCTGGATCTTCCTGCCAGAAGCAAGAGTCCTGGTTTTGAGCTTTCACTATTGTCTCATTATTTTGCTCAGCAGGTTTACAGGCAACTCTTAACACCGCTGTCAGCATTGATCCAGGGTCAATGTTTTGACTGCATTCAAAAACAGTTTCTTGTGTAATGGAAGCATATATACAAAGGCAGTCAACTCCAGACTCTCAGACCAATCTTTCGTGGCGTATAATATCACCAGCCACGAGAAGTTTCCACCCTCCTCAGCTCTTAGCTCTGTAGAGAAGTGAAAGCGAGAGACGCTTATTGGATGATTCTGCTTTCACATCACTGAAATTCAGGACTAATTCCAGAAAGATCAACCAAGCTATACTAGCATAATGTTAGGATAAGTGAGAACACAAGCAATATATAATACTGGTGTAATTGTTGGCAGCAAGAGTTCTGCCCTCTTGTGTATTTGTTCTTGTAATTTTGAATGTCTGCCTAGTGTCTTTTCACAGGCTGAATTTCATAGCTATGTTAGCCCCTGTTTATTTCTTTTTGTCTGGTGACACCCACTCAGACATTTTATTTCAGGTTCTCCTGATAAGGTTAGGAAAAATTGGTAGACCATGAACTTTGAACAGTGTTTTAACATTAAACAAAGACTAGCATTTTCTCTTTCTTAGGCCAGAATTGCTGTCTTTGCTGTAAATCTCTGGATGATCTCATTTTAAAAGTATTGATAAACAAATGTGAACCACTATTAATAATTCTTATCTTTCTCTGCTCAATTCTTCACTTAAATTTTCATTAGTCTCTTCACACCTTTTTTTTAGCATGGAGAGGACTTCATATCTAATAAATTCTGTACTACTAATAGCTTCAGGTATGCTCCCTCTTTCTGATAATGATGTGTAGTAGTGCATATTACTTCAAACCTTTTTTTGCACCATGTCATCTGTAGTGCTCAAGTATCATTCTGACCTGAAGTAGTACTCATCTTACACAATTGTTCCAAATTTATCTGCTCAAGTCTGTTACCCTGGTTTCTTCTGAAGTTAAAAGAGAGAAGCCATTTTGCCAATATACAAATCTTTCCTTTTTTAGATCAGTGAACTGAATTGCCTTATATAAATTAGAGCCCTACTCTATGCAGGTAGCATGGACTAGATGTCAGCTTTCTTATGACAGTGATTAAATGAGATGAACCTGAATTCTGGTGACCGGAGCTGAGGTCCACAGGCATACAGTGAATGGGAAAAATAACACTAAAAATAGCAGTTCCAAGCAGGTAAACAAGAAACTTCACCAGAGATTCTTATTGTTTGAAGATGTCTCCAGGGCAAATGTGATAAGGCTCAGAGGAGAAAAAACTCAGTAATGCCTTTTTTTGCAGTGCACACAGGTGGGAGTCTGTCTGGTTTATTGTGCACAAGTACAGCCACTTAAATGGACATAGTCACCTCGATTCAAGTGAAAATGAAGTGAAAGAAGACATCTCAAAAGATCAGGAGTGCAGAAAAAATTACCTGGAAGGTAATTTAACATGGTTTGTTTGTTTTTGCAAGATAATACATAGAGAGCATTTTTCTCTTTTTTACAAATACAGTGCAGAAAAAAAAAACCAACAAACACAACAATAATGAAAACAAAAACAAACAAGTAAACAAACAAAATAAAACAGCAATAATGCAAGGAAATTTTAAATTTAAGGCCAGCACTGGCATAAGAGTAGGTGCAATCAAGGGGACCACAACTGTGCTTATTTGTCAGACAGGTGCCATAGGAGCCACACAGTGGCTTTATGACTGTGATTAACATTCAGTTTTATGAATGGCCCCAAGGGAGAGGCTGAGAGCCCTCACTTCAAGACAAAGTAGTTTGAAACAGATGGTGCTGAGTCTTTTTGAAAGAGATGCATAGGAAACATCTATTTACATAATACTCAAGCCCCTGTTTGATACTGATGCAACACATATCAATGCTAAAATTGAATATTTTACAATGGTTAAAGGGGTAAAAAAATAACATTGTTCATCCCTTATCCATCCATTTGGCTTTTCCTTCTTTTTAGACTAAGTGAAGATTTTGCTAATTGCTGCCACGTGCCGTTTTAATCCATGAACTTATGTTTCAGAAAAGTGTCTAGCAAACATTAACAGTTACTTTAGTTTGTGATTTAGAGCCAATGTCACTCTTCCAAGATAGGATAAAAATACTTCCACGAAAAGATTCTGCTCCGAATAGTGGTAGGGAGATCATAACCCCTTGAAAAAGAGCACGAAACTGGAAATTTTGGCAACCATTTCACCAGATGGGTCCAACTCAAAGATGCTTTAAGAAGGATTTGGAAAGAATGATACTTACAACATCGGCTATCACTTTCTTGTAGAGCTTAGATTTCTTTCCATAAAGTGTTTTTATCATTTTACCAATTCTGTAAAAAATCTTGTTGCCTCCTTAAACACATGCCAAGTTTTGCAGCCAAAAAAGAATGAAAGTACTATCACTTTAAACAGAACATTCTGCTGCAAGTTTTTGTATGGAGTGAGTCTTGTAGAATCTGACCCAGTATTAATAGGCACTTAGCAGTATGCCCTTCATTTATAACTTTATGCTCAATTTAGAATAAAGCATACTAATGAGGAATAGTTTGAATTAGAGGATGCTGTGCTGAAGTATTTATTCTGTCAGCGTGCCATTAAGAAAACTCTTTCCTTTTGGTCCTGTTAGACATTTTAGCCTGCAAGTGACTGCTTGAGGAGGAAGAGATGTTACACAGAAGTTAGTGACGGAGAGTCTCTTCTCTTGTTTTTATTCCAAAAGGAAAACATGTTTTGATACAGATCTCAAGCCATCCAAAAATACTTGCTTTGCTAAATGTCATCGGTTAAAATAAAAATAATTTGTTAAAGGAGCTGGCGTGGTAGAGCTGGGGATAAGAGGAATAGATGCAGGTGCAGGCTAAGGCACAGGACACCTGAAGTGTGTATGGATCAGAGTGAACCTAAGTTCCTGAAGTATAGGTATTGCATTTAATAACATTTAATTTTAGGGCTCCATCCAAAAGCTTACATCTTCTGTTTCCTCTGTAGCAGAGCTGAGACTTAAGCACTAAAGCACCCTGCTCCACATCACTGCAGTTGCCTGGAGCCTGTCAGGTGGGACGGGCTGAGCTTTGGTTCCTGCTTTCCTCAGATTTTTGGTCAATGCCCAAAGTGTGAATGTCATGTATGCAAACACTGGATGCAAACATGGAGACAGTCTTCCAACCTGCTAGCCTTTAAGTCTCTTGCTCCCTCTCCCTGTCTTTCTGGCCCAGTGAGTGTTCAGCTCCTCACTGCACAAGGTTTCCTCTTGAACAGAAGCATTGGAAAACAAGTTTTCCAAAAAACAAACGGTGAAGAAATTCTTCAAAAACATTTGAATCCAGACATCCCACTGGCTGGAAACAAATAAATTAACTACCTTCCTGAGGACTAAGCATGTCAGGATAAATCCCATCCCACAAAGTATAAGATATTGCTTAAAATCAATACGGGACCCTGCACCCCAGACTTAGAACTAGCTGGCGTACAAGCTCCTGAGGCTCAGAGAGTTGAAAGGCTTTTAATTAGCGCTTTGTTTATTCATTTGTTTTTATAAACAGTGATCTCTACTCAGAGGTACACAAAAGTAACAGCACAGCACTTGGAGCCCATTCACACCCATTCACCACAGGAACAGATCAATATTTAGCTCTTTTTATAACACACTTTTTATATCATATCTTTTTGCATCTGGGGCCCAGTAACAGGGAAATTATTTCAGGCAGTGGAGCACATATTCCCTTTGAGTACCTCGCATGTCCTTAGAAAGGCCAAGAGCAAGCATGCAAGTAACAACAAGAGGGGAATACCTGCACTGTCTGCCCACCACACTGTACTGGTACTTTAGCTTTCTGCTAAATGCATCCTGTATTTTGGAAGCTTTTTACAGACTGTCCATGGATCATTTCCCTTGGCAGAATGGGCTCACCCCATTGGGAAATGCTCCTTGCGGCAGTACTGGAGGGTAGCTCCACCTGCAAAAGGGCTGCCCTTTCCTAGCAGCAGCCTTGGTGTGAGGCTGAACAGGATCAGCTCAGATGCACGTAAAAGTTTCAAAAAAAGAAAGCATGTCTGGGAAGTTCCATATCCCATCCCTGCAAGCCTCAGAAAGTCAAATTCCTTAGGGCTCAATCCAGACACATTGTGGTCAGCCAGGAGACTCTCATTGTCCATGACAATGAACAATGGACTGAAATGACAGTGATGACTGCTGCCAAGAGCAGCATTCACTTTAACAACTGCTGGCTAACCTGGAAGCTTTTAATCATGGGAAGCAATAGGAAGCTGTAATGCTTTGCTCTGCAAGTAGCCCCAGGAATTTGCTTAGGAAAAGGAAGCTGAGGATATAAAAAAAAAATCCTTTGTTTTAGTTTTCAAGTATCATAACAAATTAATTATGTCTTGCTATATTTACTTTCACTTTTCCCAGCAAAGTACATTTGTGAGGATTTTTGTTAGCTTCTGCATTTTATCCCTCATGAAACACTCCTCCTTCCTACTACAATGCATAAAAAATATGCCCTGTTCCGAGCTGCTGTCCCATCTCAAGGTAGGACAATTCTGTGATGTGGAAAGTATTGCATCCCACTGTTTTTGTGGTGGTATCTTGGTTTCATAGAGATGTGGTTCCAGCTCACCAAACTTTTTTACTGTGTGCATGGTAAATTTCATTGTTATAGGACAAATGATAACATCCTGGTCAAACTCAGCTTGGAGCTCAAAAAATCCCATGAAGAGTCGCAGTCTAGCACTGTTCCCATAGCTCACTCATTCCCAGACACATATCAAGATTTCTGAGAACATGCAATTCTATATGGATCATGCTTTTCCATTGCTACTCCTACCCCCCCAATGGACAAAGAGAAAAAAAAAAAAAATTCAGATCTGCCTTGAGAACTAGGGTTGAGAAGAAGTAAGGGTAGCAAAGGTTTTCCACAGAAAATTTGGTTACAAATTAACAAAAATATTAAAATTATAGAATATTTTAGCTAGCCCTCAATTAAAAGCAAAATGGTATCATAATGCCTTAAGCATGTTATAATTGGTGGGCTTTATGTTCTTATTTCCCTCTTTAGGCATAGCTCTTCAGTTAAAGCACATTTTTTAGGGCACACCATAGCCTTCTTACTTGGAGAGGAGGTCTGGTTCACTGTTGGGAGCTGCAGTGTGTCCTTCTATCAGGAAACTTGAATGGAAAGATTCAACTACACTGTTCTGCCCAAAACAAATTTATTTTGACTCCTGGCATTCTTCTTTTCCATCACTATCAAGGTACATAGAGAGATGTAAAGATAGGTAAATAGATACACAGACATACAGGCAGGTAGATTATCTACCAAAGGCAAATATTTCGTCATGAATTGCTGTTTTTGACACGACAGTTTTCAAATACCTCTGTAAAGACTGACAATCAAAGAATAAACAACATTTGAAATTAGTACAGCTGTCAAAAGTCAAATTACAATGGACAGATTCATAACCCACCTATAGCTCTGTGGTTCTGACCACATCTGGCTGTTCGTGCAGACATTAGAAAACGTGCTCTAAGCCTGAAACACACTCTCGTGGTGGTAAGAGGAAGTGGAATGCTGTTTGCCATAGGAACAGCAGACGTGCCTGAGGTCACGCTCAGACATGCTCTCGAGGTGCATTTGTTGTCTTGCTGTGGAAATGTTTTTCTGGCCTACAGTGAGCAACGGAATGAATGGTGTAGCACATGCCCTTCTCCTTGGGCAACTATACTAATAAGGGGGTCTTCCTGTGACCTTCTCACAAGACATGTTTGAACACCATGCTGTTATAAAGTCTGTACAGCTTTCAGATAACTGGCTAGCCAGTCTGGAGGACAGAAACAATTATTCTAGTCTAACCTGTACCCATTCAGAAAAAGGTGCAAAACTCATCAATAACATTCATGGATGTTCTATGCAGACAGCACCTGAAGTGATATAGAGTCAGCTACATGGAAGGAAGAAGGAATTTAACATAAGAGCTCATAATCCAGACAGGTTTGAATTAGTCCCTCTTCTCATGTCTCTTTTTTTTTTTTTTTTTTTTTTTTTTTGAGAAAATGTAATTATTGTCTGGGAAATCTGACTTCAGCAAGCCACCTGCCAAGTAATGACTCACATCTGTGTACAAGATGTTCCCAGCACTTCTTATGCATTTGTATCTATTTGCAGAACATATCGGATCAGCTGCTTTCTGCATGCATGCACAGAAAGGAGAAAGAACCTCCAGCAAAACCCAAGGGACAGGTCCTGGGGTTTCTTTCCCTCGTACTTAGTCTGCGCATATCTTTCTACTCCCCATGCCTTTTGAAAGAAATGATTAATGATGTGGCTTAGAAGTATTGCCATGGACTCCCAGGTACAACTAATTCAAGCAACAAATCTCTAGTCCTTGTTTTGGATATGTTATAGTCTACTATGGTGTCTTGATACCATGCTGGCTAAAATGTCTTAGTTCCCATTCCTTAATTAGCAGGTTAGAGCATTTCTCTAGTGGTAGTAGTGTTCAAATAAAACAGCATTGATGGCATCAGCTTTGTATTGGTGCTGCCTTCTAGCACACTTGGTGATGTGTGGGCACTCCCAAAATTAGTTTGGGCTCTTTCACATGTGAATGTGTGCATGTGCACACAAACGTGCGCTTACAAACTGATGGAGAACAAGAAAGAGAGAGAGCTGCTGGGTTCCTGAAAACATTTGACTGCAGAGGAACAGTGAACATCATTCATAAATGATTACTTAGATTGGCCTTGTCCCTCACATTACATTGATTCTCTTGTTTAGAGACCTAAGTGCAGAGGTGCCCTAGGGGTAGAGGAAGACTGCAAAGAATCACTGCCCTGACCAGAGCAGGTGCTGCACCTAGATATTTAAATGAAAAGAAGATGAACAAACAGAAAAAAAAACACTTGTTCTCCTTTCTATAGCATTCTGCCAAATAATAAAGTTCTTCCAGAAGAGAGAACAGCTTCATAAGAAAGAAGTGTGCCACGAGAAAGTACAGCACAAACTCCTTTATAAGCTAAGTGAAAAGATATCTACAGTATTTAGTCATATTTTTATTATTTGTGTCATGGTAGATACTACCTGCAAATTATGTACATGATATATGATTAGGTGTTGATAATTTGTGTTAATAATTTGTTAACACTCTTCAGTACTTCACTCTGAGAAGCAAAGATGCAACACATTACACTCTGCAGCCTTGTTCAAATAACAGTTTTGATGGGTGAGCTCTACCAAGCTGTGTTATCTCATTGTCTCATCTTCCTTTTTTCCACTGTTCTGTGAAGATGAATGCTCGGAGCTGCACTGTAAAACTGAAAACCAATCTCAGTTACTTTTCAGAGAAACTTGTATTAAGACAGTCTGGGGCAGTAGCCCAAAACTCTCTGCAGTAGATAGATCCCCATCTGTCTGTTCAGCAGATATGTGAAGGGCCGTTACGACTGTGACTGTGTTGAAAAAACAACTACTATGTAGGTATGTGTCAGACTGTTTAAAGTTTGACTTTCTCAGTGTTCTTGAAATTCGGACTTCTCAAATGACTCAAAGGATGGAACTCTGAAAGCACAGAAGAATGGAAAAAATCAGAGAAAACAAAGTCTGATGTCTCTTGAAGAGGAACATGAGCTTCTGGCTGTTGTTTCACCCACTGATGCCATTTGGCAGAAGGCAGTCACATAAGAACTCAACAATACAAGCAACTCCTTCAGGGCACCTTTCACAGTGCTATGTTTCTACTGAAAGCACAGCAGATTCCTTGTTTTGTTCTAACACAGCCATCTTCAACTCTAGCTACTTCCTTAGCAAAACCAGAGATTTTCCCTGCCAAGGAACAAAACCTATTCACATTATAGAAGAGTAGATGTAGGGAGTTTGCTTCCACAAAACAAATAACACTTTGCTTGAACACATCTGTGAAAGTCGTATATGCTAGAAACTAGTACGCAGAAAGAGTAAAATCTGAAATTTACTGTGGAAAAAAATCTTGGGTGTGCAAAGCACCAAAGACATTGGGAATCATCATGAGACTGAAAAAGTTTCCACATAAAGCTTACCAAATGAGCTGATGATGCCTGCAACTGTTTGTCATTATAATGATAGCTATAGATTTATTTGATTTTTTTCTGGATTCCTGGACATGACCTACATGACCTCAGTAAAGTACTCCAGAATGTCAATAATCCTCTCATTACCTGCTGGGACTATTTGCACTTACCATGCAAGACCTGCAGTACTACTGATCAGCAATCCCATTCTTATCACATCAGCTTCCCAGCTTTCAGCAGCAGCTTCAGTGGTGACATGGCTGGAGCTGCTGCTGCGTGCCTCAGAAATAAAAAAAGAACACCATATCTGACTCACTGAGTTAACATCTATCAGCTCTGCCAACACTGTTTTCAGTGTCTGGGAAGCTGATATAGTAAATTTCTGCCCATATTGGTAATGGCAATGATTCACTGAAGCAGTCTGAAAGATCATGTAACAGGATTAGGATTTCTCTACCTGGCAAAAGAAATAAGGATTTAAACTACTATAAATTATCTCAGCAATCTTTCTTTTCCCTTGGCTTTCTTTTCCATATTTAGTTGGATTTCTGTTCTCAAACATTTTTGCTTTCTCTTTCTTTGTTTGTTTCTTTTCTTTGTGTCTTTTCCTTTTTCTTCCTTCCTTCCTTCCCCTCTTCCCCTTCCCATCTCCCTCCCTCATTCTCTTCTGCTATCTCTCCTATGCTCTACTTTTCTTTTCTTTGCTTTTTCTATCATTATCTGTTTCTCCTTTTCCTCAAAAGTTTGTGTGGGAGAAACCTAGGATTAACTGCCTGTCTCTAGATAGAGGGCTTGCAGTGAGGATGCAGATACTTCATTTTAAGTGATACCTGTAACAGTAATCCTGAACTAAGTGGCAGACCCGGAATGAATTATCAGTGGTGTTTCATGGTTTTGTGATTTTTGGTTATTGGTATTCCACATCATAACATCATGTAGTGGATATACCTGGTTCTCAGAAGAGAAGGACTACTACAGTCCCCGTGGCACTTTGCTGCTTTGTTACCATTTTCCAGCCGGAGGGAAAAGATAAAAGCTCACAGTATAAAAACTTGCAGATCACGAGACCTCGCCCCTTTTTTCCGCCGTCTCTCGTCTTGGCAGCACCTCGCTCTCCAGCCATCTTATCGTCGGTAGTAGAGTAAGGCCTACCTTGATTTTGGGACATTCTCTCTCTCTGTATTGGATTTATCAGCTTAAATTGTTATTATATTGTATTATAGTGTGTTGTTTTGCATTCCGATATTTTATTTAGTAAATTAGTTTTGTTTCTCCTCAGATTGTTGCCGCTGTTCTTTGCTCTCAGGGCCATCTCCCTACCCTTTTCCCCTTTCCCCTTTTCCTGGGACGTGGGCCCGTGGGTCCCCCGTCCCCTTCGTCACGGAATCGGGCCTAGCGCCCGTAAACCGTTGACATGGTGTCTATCTAGTGTTCACTAAGTCTCACTGTTGTTCTTGGTACTTCTACCTTCAGTAGTACTTCTTAAAATGAGCGCTACAGTTGGTTGTAAATCGTTACTCAGACTGGTTTAAATCAGCAGAGGCTGAACTTTCCTGACTTAGATGAGGCTGGAGATCCAGACATCTTCCCAGGATGCCTTTCCTACAAGTGAAAACCCCAAAACATATGTTTATAAGTGCTTCTTAATGTTTTTGTTTGTTTGTTTGTTTTTGCAAAAGTTAGGACCAAAACAAATCATGCAGTTTGGTTCATTCAAGGTGGTGTAACAGCAACAAACGAGACCAAGGTCTCAACAACACCATACCAGCTTGGACTTTACTCAGTACATAGTATTCTTCAAACACTGAAACAGGACAGTGTTTAGGTCTCAAGTTTGCTCAAAAACTCTGGAATGAAAGGAAAATACATTAAAAGAAAATAGTTGGCCACCACTTACAAGTCTTCTATTTGTTTGGAGACAAAATGTTACTAGAAGCAGCAACTGGGGAGACTTCTCAAATTATACTGAAAGGGACTGATTGAGGTCCAGGTTAGGGAGATGTAAGTAATGCCCACTAACTAAAAAAGATGTACTTCTGTTTTGTTGTTGTTGTTTTGCAGAACGTACCTTGTGGCTTCAGTGAGGAACTGAAAAACCTCCTCACCTTAGTCCATGCATGACACACATACAGTGCTCCACACATTTTCCCATGTGTGTTATTTTCACTTTTATCCATGTGATCAAACTTTGAAAACTGAAAAAAAGAAGAAAATTTGTAAATCACAGGTTTGACACCAGTGGGGGGAAAATGCTGTAACACACTTCACACCCTCAAATATTCGCTGCTTTCTTGTATTTACCTGGGGCCAAGATCTTGAGCATCTACTCATTACAGCTCAGCAGCTCTAAATGCCAGTGCAGAATGACATTGACCAGTCTCTTTTTAAGTAACTTTACTGAGAAGTGGGAATGTTTGCAGATTAAGTCAAGGCTAGCTTCCTCAGTGACAGAGGGAAGTTTTGGTTTTTTTTTTTCTGTCTTTTTTTTGGGGGTGGGGTGGGGGTGGGGGGAGGGGATGATGGAAGGTGAGGGGAGACTGAAAACATTTGATTTGGCTCGAAGTAAAAGTGCATACTTCACACATATTTCTAACCAACCCCCCAAAACAGTTTCTGGCTTTGAACGTGTTGAACAGGAAGCCATTTAGTGTTGGAATGCTTGCTTTGCCAGTCCAAGAAACACACGTTCTTATTACTCCTGGGCTATCTAAAAAGGTTCAGGGTGAAAAAGTTTAATTTATATGTAGAACCTTGTTTCCTGTTTTGTTTTTTTCCCCAGTGTGCCAAGTCTGTTTTTTAAACTCCATGATAGGAAACACATTTCCCGTTTTCTCCCTTTCATCTCACTTTATTTACTCAGCTGTATATTTCACTTCAATTTATAGCTTATACTCTTACCTGGCTTAAAGTCCAAAGACAGAGTGAGAAAGAGATGGATGTTGTGTTTTCATGGTTACTGAGCAAAGGGAAGAATCTGGGTGGAGGTAAAGCTGCCTTTATATCAATATCAAGAGAGTGGTTGATGGAGAATTTTTTTTCAGGTTGTTCTACAGTATACACTCAAAAAAGGTGAGGAAGTGGGCACAAGGAAAGCAGTAGTGAGGCAGAGCAGTTCTCTCATCACTGAATGAACTTGTGCATATTTGAACTCTATTTACATTCTCCAAATGAGATACACAGCACAGCTATTTCCCTCTGTTTGGAACTACTTGCATGTAGAAGCAACTAAAAATAAAGTTAAAATAAAGTAACAAAAAGAAAAGTAAAATAAGCCAAGTTTACAAACATTGAGTGTGCCTAATATACATATGTATGTATGTATCCACTCTGCAAGAGAATTAGCTCCCCAAGGAAGAAGAAAAGCCTTCCTGAACAAGGACTGTGGTGTTTAAAAATTAGATTAGGACCATTTCTTAGAACAAAGTTTGAGTAAATGGATGGCTTTGTTGCTTTGGAGGTGAAGAGATGCCTAATGAAGGCCATTGTACGCATAACTATGCATGCCTATCATAACTAAAGGGAATAACCAGTCCCACTACATTATTGTAGCTTAGTTGTCAAATTGTTAAGACTATAACAGGCTCTGAAATATTTTGAGGCTTTCTTTTTTTGCTGTCCCAACATCTTGATATTGCCCAATACAAAAACATCCCAGCTATTAAATGGAGGGAACGCACTGTGGCTCTTCCCATATGCCATCCTGGGGTGAAATTCTGTGAAAATATCATTTTTCTCTTTTGTATTTGCCTAAGCAGCCTCCAGTTTAAAGTTTGGTATAGATGTAAATGATTCTGTCCATATCTGCAGCAGATCCTTTGATTCTCTATTCCTCTATTATTAACAAAGCCTTAGAGTTCAATAAAGTAGTCAGTGTACCTCTCGAAAGAAATGCTCATTTCTTCACGATAGCGTGGTTGAGGCACATAGGCACCACCACCTGCAAGGGAAATTATTGCTGAATTCATGAGCTCTTATGAACCAAGATGTGGCATTGCTTCCACACAGACTGCTCAGTGGTCAAGCTTGTGACTGAAGAGGCTTGCATATACTTCTGCCAATACTCCTGGCCATAATGACTTGCATGCACGAGCTGAAGATGAGATGGGATCCTCAGGACTGTGGGGGAAGCAGAAATTCTTGAAATATGCTGTGCAATTTGTAGCATTTTTCCATTTTCCCTTAGGTAGGTGAGTGCTTGCTTCCTACAAGCTGGCATACTTCAGGAAGCTGAGGTGGCTCAGCTATCACAGAACTTGAGATCATCCATCTTCCACATCCTTTTATTCTTTTTTCTGAAAAGAAATCTCAAGAACAGAAAGAAAAGTTGTTCTTCATTTTCTCCATCTGGGTCAAAATGTACAATGCCAATGAAAGTCATAAGGTTTGTGCAAGAAATTATTTGGAGAAAGTGTTCAGAAAGAGGTTTCTGAAGACTCCTTAAACCAGACCATTGAAAATGAAGGTAAATCTCCAGTGACAGCTGTGCAAGTGGAGTAGGCAGTCACTCAGGGATTTTGTGAGCCACTTATCATAACTAAGGTGTAAACCCACACTCTTACTCAGGAGTACGTGTTTGCTGATAAAACCCAGTAAACTACAATCTATGTTTTGTGGTTAAGAGTTTTTCTTTGCTGATACTGGAAAACATACTGATACAGGTTTAAAAATCCTGGCAAGAATTTTGTAAACTTCCTTGATAAAATGGTTCAAGCTTATTAGAAGAGCATGTCATTATCATCTGTAAATCCCTGTTGATATTAGACTAAGAAGAGATGCTTTCATTTGACTAAGAAGAGATGCTTTCATATCAGTTGTTACGGAAATCTGGAAATGTAACAACTCTTCTATGCACCAGCTTAACTCTTGACTGACCCCAGAATGTCAACTTAAATGTGGACCTTCTATTTTTTTTCACTGACATTGTAAATATGTCCTGTTCTGCACTGTACCAGCTAAACAACCCTCAGATCCTTTTGGAAAGCACTGACTGTGGGGGTTAGTTTCATGTAGCACTTGTTCTCATTCCTTCCCTATGACCTTGCAGCTAAGTTTCTCACAAACAGGCTGCTATGCCCCTTTGACCCTAAACTGAGGGGTGCTCCTCACCTTTTCCCACAGCAGGATCCCTCAGGCATATTTCTATTCCTACACCAAGCATGGTGCCAAAACCACATTTGTCTCCCTGAATTCAGCAAATGCTGTGCTCTTCCAGCCTGGGGTGGAAGCACTTGCATGGAGATAGATGGGTGACAGGAGAGCAGAGGGTACAAAGCACCCAAGGAGAATGCAGTGAAGTAAGGCAGAAGGATGACCTGAGATACATGGTTAAAGGGCTCTTTAAGGAGCTGAATTATTTTTAGCTCATCTATGTAGCAAATTATTATAATTAGTTGTAAGGGGACAGTGGCAGAAGGTCAGTGGTCACAATCATTAACCAATGTCTAGGTGAACAAAGGTGTAGTTAACCAACACCAGCGATTGTTCCCTCTGTTTAAAATACGAGGAAATTATTCAGAGCAATTCAGTGTTATCTTATTTCCTTGTAGGGAAAAACTGGGGGAGTATGATTGTATCTGTAACTTTTAAACATATTTTTCTTATTTTCTGCCAATGTTGTGGGAAGTGTAAGTAACTTTTAAAAATCTGGGGTCATTAACTTCATCTTCCTAAAATCCCAGAGCAAGCTTTTTTAATTATAAAAATTATCTTTAATAAAATTTATTTTTCAAGCCATGCTTTATCTGTATGGCTGGTGATGTCCTCAGCTGTGTATTTAACCAAAAATAAAATAGTTTTTATATAATTAGTTTAAAGATACTAGTATGTCTGCAAGAAAAATAGACTTTTGTTAATAATGTGTCTATGGAAATGCATTAATGAATCTTACTGGATTAACTTACTGCATTGACCTAGACAGGCTCAAGCAGTGGGCCCAGGAGAACCTCATGAGGTTCAACAAAACCAAGTGCAAGATCTTGCACCTGGACTGAGGCAACCCCCATTACCAATACAAGCTGGGGGATAAAAGGATTGAGCACAACCCTGCTGAAAAGGACCTGGGGATACTGGTGGATGCTAAGCTGGACATGAGCCAGCAATGTGTCTTCACAGCCCAGAAAGCCAACTATATCCTGGGCTGCATCAAAAGAAGTGTGACCAGCAGGTTGAGGGAGGTGATCCTGCCCCTCTACTCTGCGCTGGTGAGCCCTCACCTGGAGTTCTGCATCCAGATGTGGAGTCCTCAGTACAGGAGATACATAGACCTGTTGGAGTGCATCCAGAGGAGGGCCACAAAAATGATCCAAGGGATGGAAGACCTCTCCTACGAGGACAGGGTGAGAGCTGGGATTGTTCAGCCTGGAGAAGGGAAGGCTCCAGGGAGACCTGATAGCAGCTTTTCAGCATTTCAAGCAGGGCTATAAGAAAGGAGACAGACTCTTTAGCAGGATCTGTTGGGATAGGACAAGGGGAAATTGTTTGAAACTAAAGGAGGGGAGATTTAGACTGGACATAAGGAAGAAGTTTTTTTACAATAAGGACAGTGAGGCGCTGAACAGATAGCCCAGAGAGGTGGTGGAGACATTCAGAGTCAGGCTGGATGGAGCTCAAGAGTACCCTGATCTAGCTGTAGGTGTCCCTGTTCATTGCAGGGGTGTTGGACTAGATGGCCTTTAAGGGTCCCTTCCAATTCAAATAATTCTGTGCACTCTATTTCAGCTATAATTTACATTAAAGATTAGAAATGGAAATGTTGAGTTTTTATAGGCAGTAGATTCTGAGCAAGAGAATCTTAGAAACTTTTGATATGAACCCAAAGGACCAAGAGGTTATCCATTCAGTTTGGATGAATTGTCAAAAAAGTAAGATTAAAAACCATAGTATATAAATTCCTCTGCTCCCACAAACACTGGGGGGTGATGTTTTTCCACCCTAATTTATCAAAAGTGATCTTTCTACTATATATGATAATGATGACCCTTTTTTTTTTTTTACAAGATTTTATGCTTGGCGTGAGTGAATATGCACATGTAGATGGGGATAATTTCACACACATAGTATAAGGCTGAGTTTTTACTGCTTCTGTTTGCATTTTATGATGAATTTTATCTCTAGAGATTTCTCCGAGTGTCCTTAGTGTCCTTCTAGAATCTAACTCAGTCTCTTAAGAAATGTTACTTACAAACCCAAGAAACCAGTCCCTTTTTGATAAACCCTCAGCTGCTTCCTGTAAGTAGTATTTTGGGAAGTAGGCCTTGACAATTATTTTAGTTTTCTCTGAATTCTGAAAGTATACATATATGCAGATATGCATATATCAATGACTTCATTGTTTATGAAAGCAAAAAATCAGCAAATGAATTAATGATCTCGTTTATTCCTACTCCTTTTTTACTTGTGATCCTGGTAGGACTTGGTTTTCTTTAATATTTTATTTATAGTCTAGTTTAACATAACAATTTTCATTGTATTTATGCCAACTGGTCCTGCAGAACTGCTGTAAGTCTTAAAATAATTTTCTGTATTGTCAAAACACTATTTAAAGCAGGTTAGCATTTAAGTATGGTTCATGTTTACTGTCTTTCAGTGACTTCCCATCACTTTTGCTCAGTTTAGAAGCAAAAGGTGGTTTTTGAATAAAGGCTTAGCTCTTCCTGGCTCATGTATCATCACCTTTAAATCCAAATTGCAATATGAGGTTACTGTAGAAAATTAGAGAGGTCTTGAGAAGCACAAATTTCAGGAAAGCACCACAAAGTGAAAATCATTTCTAAGAATATTATTTGTGGTGGATAAGTGACAGTTCACAGAGATAAGATGTATCTCCTTATCAACCATACATGGGATCTCTGAGACTGAAAAAAAAAAAAAGACCACCATAGCATTTTAGCTGCAAGTGGATTAAGCCAGATGAAGACAAAAACACATGTCTTATACCAGCATTTTTAGAGAAACATATCAGAACAAAGTTAGACTTTGGTCCATCAATAAATACAGGGGTCTGAAAGAAGCACTTCTCTCTTCACGAATACCTGATATTATCTATCAAGTACAATGAATCCATCCCTAATAACACATTTTACAGCTGTTTTTCCTTTGCTAGTACATATATCACCAGGCATCACTATATGTGACTGTGATCACGTAAGAGGTCTTGAGGTTTCCTGGTAAATAATGAAGTGAAGATGGGCAAAGTAGTTTAAGTAAGTGAAATAAGAGATCTTTGCCTATTCCTAGAATCAGTACTATCCAAAGCTTGCCTTGCTTTCTGAAACATTAGGTTGGCCTTTTTATAGATTTTTTTCTCTGCTTTTGTACTTCTAGATAGGGGAAAGATGTGGAAAAAGATGTCAGTGTTACAAAAGAAAAGTCGAAACTGTGGTAGTGACAATGGCAACCAGAAATATCAGAAATCAGTCAAGAAAGTCTTATATCCATGTCATTTCCAGTTCCATTTTGCAGCATCAATGTATTTAACTCATTCGCATAAGGTCTGGTAAGAGTCTGCACTCTCCGATGTGTTTTCAAACTGAAAACACAAACTAAAGTGAAATCGCCAACATCTGAGGACAAAACTATTTGGACACTGGGTAAGTTTAAATGTTATAGAAAGAATATTCAAAAAGCTCCAATATTCAGCAGCTATAAATAAATATGGTTGTCTGAAATTTCATCATCATTCAACTTTTTACTAAATGGATGAATAAACCAAGAATGTGAGAAAAAACCTCATTAATACAATTCCTGTCTTTAGTCTGGGAGCAGCTATTGAAACATAGGGAATACATTATAAGGAAAAGGCCTGCTTGGCGCTTCAGGGGGATAGACTGATGCTTAGCTAGGAGTCTTTCTACAGACTTTGCTGAATTTCAGCTCAGCTTGAGATGTCAGTTTATGTGTACTTTTGAATATAAATTCTATATAAATGCAGGTGTACACTGTGCCTTAGGATATGAACAAGTACAGTTTAATAGACAGGAAAGAAGAACAAATGTGATGGCAATTAAGTTAGATGAAACTAATACATTTTCCAGTTACGTTTCCAGCTGCAGTTAAGAGCTGTTAAGCAAATGGCAGTTGCATATTTTCATCTTTCTGACATAGTAATGCAAGTATTTTATAGCTGTTAAAAGACAGGCTTTATAAACCACACTGTCAAGTATGAGCAGTCAGTTTTTACTTTAATTTTCCCAAGGTTCTACCTTTTCATATTGACAGTGTAATAGTTCTTTGGGGCAAAAAAAAAGAGTTCAGACTGTTCAGCTAATAATGGTAGCTTAGACATCAAATAGTATTTTATCATTAGAGACAGAATAGTTTTCACATCAACCTACTTTGCGGAGTACAAAAATATCAACACTAAGTTCAGCAAAATAAAACTGAAGCCAGGAGTTTTAAAGGCTTCTTTTTATGCCAGTCCCTAGTTATTATTTGTTACTTCATAGCTGATTCTAATACTGGTCCCTATGCCTACAATTGTCTGAAACATCACATTTTAAGATTTTGTCTTCTATTACTTAAAACTGCATCAAACTGAACCTTTGTATACCTTCCTCAAGAAGAACTATTCTGATAAGTTGTGGCCAAGTCTATAGGGATGTTCCCGAGAACATGCAAGAAGCTACAGGCATGGCGCTTTTGTTTTCCTGACTGGATTCATTGCACAACATGGTCATGTTTCAGCTGGAAGTGGCTGCAACCACCTGATCTCTGTGCTGTGAGCATCTGCTATGTCTATTATAAGCTATTCCTTAAAGCATTAGTCCCATCAGGCTGAGACATGGGACTGCTTAGCTTACAAAACAGTAGAAAGAGCCTGTTATCTTCGAATAAGCTGGCAAGCTCCCCAAGCCATCACAGTAGGAGAACTGAATGCATGCAGGTGTGTTTCATGATGGCTGATGAGGTGCCTGCACTCTGCCTCATAAGACAGGCCATTTCTCCAAACTTGCTACATCGCCATCCTACCTGAAATGAAATTTATGTTCATTTATGCACCTTCGACTTGAATAAAGAGTGAGGCATCTCTTGAGTGATGATGTTTTATCGCATGGTGGGTGTTCCTGGGGTGAATGACATAACAAATTCAGTTCCCTGTTTAATTCTCTGTGTGTTAGTATGCTTTGATCCATCAAAAGTCTGTAGTTATTCCACAATTGCTTTATTCTGTAGGACATGAAGTGAAAGTAAATGGAGATGTGCATTCTGAAGTATGTCCTATCTGTGAACACAACCAGGGCACTATTCCTTGTCCAAGACTGAAACTGGGTGACTCGTTGTCCCCCTGGTACTTTAGGAACCTGCTCAGTAGCTCGAGGTTTATTCCCAAAGACCCATAGAAATGTGAGGCATGTGCTGAACACTTGAAGATACAGTAAGGTCTGAGTATTGGTCTGCCTTTACTCTGAGTAAAAACATACCAACATCAGCAACAAATTAGTTGAACAATTTGCAAAGGATTCCAAGAAGCATCTTCCTTCTTGTCAACGGTTTACGGGCGTTAGGCCCGATTCCGTGACAAAGGGGACGGGGGACCCAAGGGCCCACGTCCCGGGAAAAGGGGAAAGGGGAAAAGGGTAGGGAGATGGCCCTGAGAGCAAAGAACAGCGGCAACAATCTGAGGAGAAACAAACTAATTTACTAAATAAAATATCGGAATGCAAAACAACACACTATAATACAATATAATTACAATTTAAGCTGATAAATTCAATACAGAGAGAGAGAATGTCCCAAAATCAAGGTAGGCCTTACTCTACTACCGACGATAAGGCGGCTGGAGAGCGAGGTGCTGCCAAGACGAGAGACGGCGGAAAAAGGGACGAGGTCTCGTGATCTGCAAGTTTTTATACTGCGAGCTTTTATCTTTTCCCTCCGGCTGGAAAATGGTAACAGAGGAGCAAAGTACTGTGGGGACTGTAGTAGTCCTTCTCTTCTGAGAACCAGGTACATTCACTACATGATGTTATGATGTGGAATACCAATAACCGAAAATCATAAAACCATGACACTTCTCATGAAGAGCTGTAAGGCCTTTTTTACAACTGCAGGAACTGTACCAGATGCAGAAAGACAGGACAACAAGCATGTCCTGCATTACTCAGTTACAGTTCATGAACTGTCACTTTGTAATTGTAAACAATAACCTGAGTTGCTTAGAAAAGAATTATGCCAGAAAAATAATTATTTTGCTTTTCCCCATATCCAGCAAACTGTGCTGGTGTTAAGAGTCATGACAATACAAGATGACAACTACATGATGTACAACTACATGATGAAGACAAGTCTTCTTCTGCATGGAACAGGTCTCTGATGCACCAAGATTATTAGCAGTATTAAAGTGATCTGGCTGTTGCACTCCATTATTTAAACAGCCGTCTGGTGTTTGTTTCTTCTGACTAATATCTCACACTGAGGAAAAGTGATGACTCACCCATTTCTCCCCTTTTGGTGCAATACGATAAAGGACACTGGCAAGAGGTTTCTTGTCTTTGTGAAAGACAAGAAGAGAAGCCCATTCTCCTGTCCCATCACAAGCAGCATCTAGCAAGTGCTGCCTCTGCTGGTCTTTTCTTCAGGTGACTCAATCTCCTACATTGCCTGTGATCCTGGAAAAAGGGCTCATGCCAAATAACCATCCAGATAATGCTGAAAATTCCAAGCTAATCAGGGAAATTGCCTATTCACTTGAACAACAGCCACAGGCCTGGGAGACGCCAGCCTCCAACTGCAGTCATGCCTTGGCTCATTAGTCCTATGTGCCCCTGAAACTCAACTGTCAAAGGGATGTTGAGCGCACAAAGCACTGGGCAGCATCTGAATTAAATTCCTGTGTGGAACCAAAAATAGAACACTTTGAGCTCCTTTTCTGTTGTGAAGAAAAAATGCCTGGACAAAAAAAATGCTTTTCTTGGTATTATTTTATGTGTTTTTCTGTCTAAAAAGCTAAAGATTTTTGGCCTCAAGGGGTGCTAGCCTGTTACCTTAGAGACTGTTTCTTTTAGAGGCAGTGGAGTGGCAGAGGGCATGCCTTTGCTGCTTACCTTGGCAACCATGAATTGCTAAATGCTGTTCCCATGAATGCAAGCCTTTCACTGCCATTAGCGCCTGCCCACAGGTATAAACATTCCTTCATGAAAAGGTCCAGGGGAATGTACACTACCTCGATAAAAATCAAGACAACAAACAAAAGCATATTATATAACGGAGCAGTTATATAAAATTAGATTTTAAAACAAGACGTGTCTTTAATGACATTGATCCTGGACATGGTCAAATTTCCTGTTCCATTTATATTCCCTACAGCCATACCAAGCGGTGGCAGTGGGGAAGGGAGGAAAGCTAGAAAGCTCGACTGGATATTCTTGTTTCTGTAATTGCAAAATGGAAGACCACTGCGTCTGTACTCAGAATAAATGCACTGGATGGCTCCACAGGAATAGCTCAACTCTAGCGGTCTCCCTGCCTGGCAATAGGGCAGATGGACATGGGAGGAAAGCAGAGCTCCTTGGGGCCGTGCAATGTCACCAGCTCCCCTTGCTCACAGGGATTCTTTATGGTCTAGCTGGGCAAACATTACAGGCAAAATTCTCAATGTGTTTACCTGTATAAAGCCCTTGTGCTGCAAAAACAAGAGATTTGTTGTATTCTTCCTGTAAATGAGGCTGTTGAGCATGAAGAAACTAAGTTCTAAACTTAATTCTCCCCATTCTCCCCTCACCAGCCTCCATTTGTAAACTGATGATTTTTAAAAGTCAGCATTTACTTTTCATTACCAAGTTAATTCACTTTCTCAGGTCACATCTGACAGTACTTCTAATAAAAACGTGGCTCATCTGTTTTTTTAGATTGCAGTGAGGTGTATTTAGAAGGAGAATAATCTGTTAGGAAAACAACTCCAAGACAACATATTTCTCTGATGTCTGTTGACACGGAGACAGAAAGCAACTACAGGTTCAAGTGGACTGAAGAGCCAAGAGCTCAGCAAATCACGAGGAGGCTATAGTCTTGATAAGCCTGTACAAGAGCACCTTTGTGCAATGATATTGGGGTGTTGTCCTAAGGTGGACTCATCTGGCCAGAAGAAGGCTCATCCCACCTTGGGAAAATCCACATGGACTTGGTTCTCAGCACCACCCAGGTAACCTTCACATCCCAGGTGTGCCACAACACCCATTGGTTAAATGAAACCTGGTGGAAGGGCAGAAGGAGTGGACTCTGGATGGCTGCTCCAGAGTAGAGCAGTCTTAGAAAGTTTCAGCATCACCACTGAGCCACCGGCCATATAACTGCTTAGCTACCTATGTGTGTAAGCAGTCAGACTGCTTCCCCCTGAACACCCAGTTATCAGCAGAGCAGCAGCTCGTATGACAGTGTCTGATAGCAGGTGCCTGGGCCAATCCCCAGAAAGCCTCATTGATGCCTCAGTGTTGCACTGGGTATCTCTAATCTGTTCAAAGAATTGAATAGGTGGTATACTAAGAATCAGATCCATTACATGTTTTAGATTTCTAGATCCTGCTTTATACCATAGTAGGAAAAAATATATATGCCTTACTTAGTGTGGAGGCTTTTCCTACTTCCCACTTTCTGCCAGAGCACAAAAACCATTTTCTTTTCTGGTATAAGCCAAGCTCATCCCATACATCCTCTTTCTCCTCTGATCCATTAAGGTGATAAAGGAGTGGAGTCGGCAATGTACCAGCAATAGGAAGGAAGACTTCTCAGTTGGCTGCAAGCCCCATATTTATTAGGTGAAACTGATCACTTTTTCAAAATTTCAAATGTATCTTTCCCCTCTTTGCATGAAGGACTGAGGCAGCCAGCTTCATGCCAATGATGGTTATGTGTATAGCAACACAGCGATCCATGCAGTGATCAAACCTATTGGAAAATAATGTGGTTTTGCCTGAGAATAAATAAATAAATAAATTATTAGCAACTTTATAAACTCAGAATTTTATGTGTAAAAGTTGTAGTATACCTCAAGAAAACAAACTAAAAATGTGATATTTTTTCTTGTTTTTACTGCACTAACTATATGGCATTGTTCTAAGCACCTGGATTTCAGTTTAAAGTAGCAGAATTGAAAACATTAGGCAAAAAAAGTCATCAATGTTTTTTAATTCAACATACAGTTAAGAAAAATCTTTTGCCTTACAGTTGTGTCCAACTGGGTTCCTCAGGTTGCTTTCTGAAACCCTTAATGTAAGCTCTAAGAAGGCCAATATGAACTCTGGCATCTCCTTCAGGAAAAAGAAAAAGAAGAAATGAAAACTATTGGAAGGGTTGAAATATCAGTTGAAGGATTGACCATCTGGCAGCTGGGCTGATAGCAAGCAGACTTTAGAGACTATTCAAAGCTTTTAGTCAAAACAATCAAAATTCTGTGAAAGGTCTGGATGGCTCATATTTGGGGTCTCTTCCTTCCTCTTCCCCAAAGCCACCCTCACCTTCCTCCCTTGCCAAATCCCTTTGGAAAGTGCAGCCAACAGCTGCCACTGTACTTTTCCTGGCACGGAGCAGCGGGAAATGTTTACAACAATAAAACAGATCTGGGCACGTGACACCATCAGGTATGAAACAAAATGAGTCAGAGATTAAACAATGGCATCCAGCTTGTATCAGAAAGTGTTGCAAGCAGGAGCAAGGAAGTGATCATCCTTCTGTATTCAGCTCTGGAAGGCCGCACCTCGAGTGCTGTGCTCAGTTTTGAGCCGCTTGCTCAAAGACATTGAGGCCCTGGAGCAAGCACAGAGAAGGGCAGTGAAGCTGGTGAGGAATCTGAAACACAGGTCTTATGGGGAGCAGCTGAGGGAGCTGGGACTCTTTAGCCTGGAGAAGAGGAGGCTCAGGAGAGACCTTATTGCTCCCTGCAACTACCTGAATGGAAACACACAGAACAAGGCAAGTACTTCATTATTCTAGTTTTCCAGTATCTGTGTAAGGTTATATCTAGATGTGTTTAGCTGAGTTTCCTGCATCAAGGCTGCAAATTTATTACATAATCTATGACTCCCAGAATAAGATGGTCTTGCCTTGCCATCTACTCCTTCCCTCCTCACAAATCTCTCTCCCTTCTCCAAGACAATAATTTGGTATGGTTTGGTCCCAGCTGTGACATTTTGGGTTTTGGTGGATGGCTTTCCCATCTCTGCATTTACATCAGCCCTTCTGCGACCTGATGGCAGGTGATTCTGTAGGCAGCTCAGCTCTAGCCTTGACCCAAGAGCATTTACAGGATCACGAAGTCCTGTGGCCTTTGCTGTGACATATGGTGTTAGCTCCCAAGGTCTGGGCAGGTGAAATCAAATAAACAGGTGTAATTTCAGGGAAAGCAAGTAGCGTTGGTTTTCATTCGTTAAACTGAATTGTCTACGCTCAGTCATGGAACAACTGAGTGTTGCCAGGAAAAGGAATATGCAGATTGAGATTCTTTTCTGTAGTACAGTGAAATTAAAGAAGAGCTAAAATGAGCATTCTAACACTAGCTTCACAGGTCCAAATTCTGTCATTACTGAATGAATGTGCTAAAATATAGGGGGGAAAAAAGACCCTTAACTTCTGTCAGAGAGCAGTGAAATGCTGTGTTTATCAGGGAGCAGTGGAAAAGTTCCTTGGAATTATCTACCAGTCATGCACCGCTCACTAATCATGTTTCAACCACCATGAACAGCTCGTACCCACTGTGAATACACCGGGGGAGCAGCCCTCATCTCCCCCACCCAGATTTTTTTGCTGCCTGGATCCTCCTGATTGTTTTCTTCCTCCACTCACAGTAAACCTACCCTAATTCACCCACCAACATAACACATCAGCTTCCATTGTTAATCAGTGGTCACAGTTTGAAGGTATCAGTGCAGATGGCCCACAGTGATCCTCTTATACTGCTGTTCCAAAGTCACCATCAAACATTCCTCATCTGAAAGTAACCACAGCTAATTGTGTTACTGATTTATGTCACAAGTTATTGTACTACCAAGTCATGGTTAAAAACACATCTTACTCTGAGAGTTTTGGATTAACACGAATTTTTGACAAGAATATGCTGCTAATTTTAGCTCATCCGGTGGATTACTTCAATCGCTGCCACCAAAGTGAAGTCACTGCTGGGGTGGTGGATAACAAATATTTAACAGCACTCTATCATGGTATGTGAAAGTGTGGGGCAGAAATTAAGGAAGAATACCACAACCAATTGAAGTGGCAGAGGAATGCAGCAGACAGAATGTAATTACTTGTATAAGAATTTACCTAGGAAACTGAAGCTAGCACCTCTACTCCTTAAAAAGAAAAGATACCTTTTAGTATATAATAATTCATCCAAGTTTCTTCTTTGATTGGCTGTGTGCACATCACATTGTTAGAGTAGGCAGGCAAGTTAGTGCAGAATTTTTTTTCTAAAAAGCAGCAACAGAATGGACGTTTCTTGAATCTCTATTAACTACAAGCTGACATACACAAAAAGAAAATATGTCAAGACTTTCTAAGGAAAGCAAAATGGAAATCAAGGGAAAATAAGGTTGGATTTGTACATATTTTTGAACTTTCAGAATACAGAGCCAAAATGCAGAAAGAACCTGAGATACTTCTGACCTAGAAGATGTTAGACTATATGTCAGATGTTAGATGTATCATATTTTAGGCCTATCTCCCCTACCAGAGTTCCATAAAATCAGCCTTAACAGAGACATTTACAAGCACTGAGTATAGATTAGAGGAAGCGAAAAACACGTTTATTCTAGGAAACGGAGAGAAACTTTCCATGTGCACACACATGCTCATGCACTCACAAAACCTCCTGGACTATAATTTCAAGAGAAGCAGCGCTATCACTCTGCTCAGATCAGCCAGAACCACTTCGTTTTGACTGAGGAAAAGAAGAACAACAACAGTAAAACTCAAACCGCTGGGCTCAACAATTTGGGCCAAGTTCTAGAAATAGAATCACCTTCTTATGGAAAGAAATACAGAGGGAAAAAAACAACAACCACCCTCCAGAAGATCTGAACAGTTCTCAAAATGGTCTGAATTTGGTGCCAAGCACACAAAGCAGCCTCATGCCTCAGAGGTCTCTTGTGCCAGAGCTGGATCTCTGCAGGAATCAGTGACTGGAAATCCAGAGTGGGAAGTGACTGTGGAAAAAGAAAACACTGTTTTCTAAAGGACAAGCTGTTCAGCCATTTTAACTGTTGCTTGAATGCCTGCCCTTTAGGCAACACAATATAAAATCTTCCCTTGGCAGACTCAGTACAGTCGCTGGGATTTGCAGCCTGGCACTGTGCTACAGGAGCAGCTTCCAGCAGCTGCCTTCCAGCAGCACATGCAGCAAAGTGGCAGCTTTTCTGCTCATGAGGATGTGGTTCAGCCCTGCCGGTGAGGCTGAGCATCTTCAGCAGCCTCTGCCTGCCTGGATATTGGGAGGCAGCTCACTGGGACACAGCTCATCCCCACAGTGAGCAGGGCAACCCGCTGGGTTCCACCCCAGCACTGAGCGGGCAGCAGCAGCTGCATGAAAAGCACACACAGGGAAGTGTGACACAGGTTTTGCCTGAATATAAAGCTTTCTTTCTAGATCTGAAGACAATTTGATTTGCTTTTTGTTGAAATATCTTTCTCCTAGAGTGCTGTGTTTATTATGGATGGATTTTAGCACTTACAGTCCTGAATACCACTCTGCTGCTGAAAAGAAGCATCTTGTGACAATGCAGCTGGCAAACAAAAGATACCTTTATGTGTGAAGCATTCTTTCCACTCACACAAACACGGCAGAAGTGGTTGGTCAAAGAGCTCCATGAGCGTATACTTGCTACGTGCCATGCGTTTCCTCTCCAAGGGAAATGGAACAGTTCACAGGGAACAGAGAAAGTTTCAGCACAGCCTGGCCGTGCTCCTGCTCTGATTTCTGTTTTTAAACCTCACCTGTGCTTCTTAGGGTTTCACTGGTTGAGAATGGAACTGTTCTTTCACAGCAAATTACTCCTCTGAGTTATGTCACAGAATCACAGAATGGCCACAAGATCAGGATACCCAGGGTCCCATACAACCTGGCCTTGAAAGCCTCCAGACACGGGGCATCCACAACCTCTCTAAGCAATATATTCCAGTGCTTCAACACCCTCTGAGTAAATAATTTCCTCCTAATACCCCATCTAAATCTCTCCTCTTTTAGTTTAAAAGCATTTCCCCTTGTCCTATTGCTATCTGCCCTTGGTAAAAAGTCAGTGTCCCTCCTGTTTACGAGCACCTTTTAAGTACTGGAAGGCCGCAATGAGGTCTCCCCACAGCCTTCTCTTCTCCAGGCTGAACAAGCTCCCTCAACCTGTCTTCATAGGAGAGGTGCTGCAGTAGTGCCTGAAATCAACAGTATGGACTAAGGCCTTGCTGCTTCGTGCTGTACAAACTTAGAAATGTTTCTGAAAGGCTGAAACGGCATAGGGGATGTGCTTTCAGTGGCATTTGAAATAGTTCAAGAGGAAAGGCAGCTTCCTGTTTTCCGGTCTGCGCAGTTCAAAATGCACAAAACACAAAAAACAGTGTTAAGAAAGTAAGTAACAAAGCAGCTTACACTTATCCTCTGAGACTCTCTATTATCTTACTCAGAGCCAGGCAGAAATACAGCTCCTTATGATCTTGCTTTCATGTTTTGCCCAATCTCAGTATGTGTGGTACTAAGAGAACATACCCCCTTTGGGGACAGAATATACGTGCTTTCTGCATGTCTTAACGGCAAGAAATGCAGGTCTTTAATATCCACACAGGGAGACAGCATTCAGGATTTATACAAATCACTGAACAGCTTTGTGCTAAAATACCTAAGCTGTCACTACTGACATCTGGCAAACAAGGTCTGGAGTGTTTCCAAACCCGTTTCTCCTTCGGTTCCTCTCTAGAGACATGGCCTACCAGATGACCTAAATACCTGAAGATGTGGCCTGCAAAGACACTGGGAGAGCAACCCTATCATCTTCCTCTGTAATCCATTTCATCCTCTGAAATCCTTGCAAGGCATTTCACTTGTGGTCCAAAGCAGTCTGTACTTCCAAGTGGTCATTTGCCTTTGCCATTAAAAAGCTCAACCGTAGCTCCAGCAGTATCAATATAGACTCCAGCCCCAGCCCTAACTCCTGTTTCCTGATAACCCTCCTCAGGGCACCAGGGTAACCTATTTTCTAGCACTCAAGAAAGTTGAAGCTTGATGAGCAGCATAAGGGGCCAGGACTTTTAAGGAAGAAAGGTTACTTTTTTTTCATGTAAAAAGGTTTTTTTAAGAAGCCAGAATCCCAGCTGAATTTTTGTATGCCAAATACAAGAAATATGATATGAGAGTAACAGAAGTGCTATGTTGGGTCACATAAGTATCATATTCTGAGTAATCCTTTTATTAGCAGGCAGATAGCCTTTTCCTGCCTGTTATTTCAGGACTTACAGGCTTCAGCCTCATACATTTCCATCACTGCAGTGAAGAGGGCATTTGTCAGCTTCCTATCCCTAAAAAATGCAGGTAAATCTGAACTTGAACCTAGTGAGAAGCACATCACAAAGCACAAAGCAGCAACTCTCATACTTCTTAAAAAGCATGTTTTCAAAGAGAAGGTCAGTCTTTTTTTGTATTTAACTTATTTCTAACCAAGCAAGTAATCAAATAGAATGAAAGCCTAAAGCCATCAGTTCACATTTCACCATGTGATTCTGGCCTGGTGTGTAAGAAAACACTCCATTAACTTAACAAGCAAAGTGTGCACTGGAAATATTATTCTAGGCATTTAATGGAGTTGCATAACACTTGAATGTTTGCTAGAGACAGTAAAAACAGTCAAGAGAAACATTTTTTCAGTAAAAAATGTCTTTTTATTTTTCAGTGTTGCTTATAGTTTTCACAGACATTTTATTGAAATGTTTCTGATAAATGTTATCAAAGTTTTTCAGGTAACGTTTAAAAATACTCATTAAAAATAGGCTCTGAATATGGCAAAATAATAATGGAAACTTTCTTCGGAAAATTTTGCTTTCCAGACAGCTATCACAAATACTTTTACTTCAGAGTAGAAAGTGGTTAAATTTATTTATTCAAGCTTCTTAATGATTCAGGTATTTTCTCCCCTCTGTCTTTTTAAGTTTAATTGCATACATAAGTTTTAAAGCTTTCTTATGATCTGGATGAGCAACAGAAGCCCTTGCAGGACTAAGACTATGTCCATCAGGCGTGGCTCTGATGGCATGGCCAACCAAGGGAGTGAAGGAGCATTTTTAATTACAGCACTACACTATAAATTTATGATTATTTAAGTGCACTTGACCCCACCAGTTGTCTAATCCTTCCTTTTAACTTCCTCACGGTCTATTAAACATCCCCATTTACAAGACTCTCTGCTGGAATCAAACACTTGCCAGTTACAATGTCTGTCTTTCCCCCTTACAATGTTCTGATATCCCTAAACGTACTCCAGTCCAGGTTTGACCTCTCAACGGTGTGCGTCTAAATTGAGTCAATCTCACTGACAAAGATCAAACTGCTACTTAAAGTGTCTCGTGGCTGGATTTTCCAGCAGACCTACAACTCCAAGCTGAAGTAGACATGAAAGGCTGCACGCAGCTGCAAGCACTATTAGGAGGTAGGAGCAAGCCTCACATGATGTGAACAGCAAACGGTATTGTGACAGTGGTGCAGGAAGAAAGGAGGGGAAACAAGCTACAGACTCTTGGTCCCAGAGTAAACTCATGCCCAGAATGCATGATAGGTACACTCGCTCGTGTATGATGATGATACTCGTCTGTATTTATGCATGATGATGATACAGTGGGTATCTGATAAATAGGTTCTCTGAACAGAAATGAAAGATTTTTTGATGTCCCTTCCAACCCAAGACATTCTATGATTCTATGATATCACACTATTTCCCTTCCTTACGGCGCTTCTGGATTCTCTGGTACTTGTGGCTTACAGCCTTCTCAAACACCATGAGAGGAACCAACTTCCCTACAAATCCAGGAGGTCCAGCAGTACACATGCAGTATAGATCCTCTGTACAGAGAAAATATTTGCTGCTTTCAAGTACACTGAGTAATTAATGAATGCTGCACTGAAGGTGATTGCCAGCTGATATTAAAAGGAATAAATAATACAACTCCTTTTCCACTCAAAGGTCACACACAAAGGACAAAAACACAGCTTTCACGGGGAAATGAAGAAGCTAAGCAAAGAGCTGTAACATTTACAGCTATGTTTGTGTTGCCATTATTTTCTTGCAATCAGGCATTTCATTTTCCTTTGAAGTATATTACAGCCTCTTCTCTCCAGAAAAGTTTTGCTGCTGAGGTCCGTGATAATCTTTAGTAGTATTCAAGCAGGGAGAGAATAAAAAGCTATTTATTTCCTGTTCTTGAAAAGCCTATTTTGCCACCAATGTATTGGAAAACAGTCAATAGCTATCTTCCTGCACGGCCTGCAGAACTAGTACAGAAAAGGCTCTAAAATAATGATTGTATTACCAATGTAACAGAAAATTCTGTGCTTACTAAGCAAGCTCTCTCAGACTAGTTCTAGTGCAGCATAAATGTACAATTTGAAAAAGACAATGTATTTCCCAGATAATAATGCTTTTTGGAAATCCTTCTATGTTTCTAGTGATTAATTTGTGAAGTTTATTTTCTGACTACCTGGATGAGGTAATACAGTTCCAAAAAAATACATTCAACATTCTCAGCGGATTGAAAGTTAATACCTGCCGTGCACAACTCCTTTAACTTTCCTTATTCCTCTCCTTAATTTTCTAGCCATCATTTCTGCCCTCAGTCCTTCAGTGACTGATCTTACAGAACGTAAGCTTGTCATTCCTGGATGTCTTCATACACATCCCTTTCCTGAAGAAACACAAGAAGCTGTCATTCAAAACCTTTGTGTAGTGAGTCCAAGAATCAAGGAAAACAAAACCAGAGGTTTGGTAAGATCTCACTGAGTGACTAAGGTGTTGGGACAACTAAGGCTTTCAGGGTTCAAGTGCTAAAACAAGATACCGCTTCTTCATCTGGTAATAGAAGTGAGAAATCATTAGGTGGTGACTCATATCTAACCCAAGCAAAAAAAAAAAAAAAAAAGGAATAACAGAATTAAATTTGGGTTTTAACGAAACAACCCAAAAAATGACTTCAGATTTTGTTCTTATGAAGCAAGAATGAAACCAAGAAATAACTAAGATCCAAACTATCCTGGGGGATATAGGAGAATAATTGTTCTCTATTATATCCTAGCAGTGAGAAAACCACTATCTCATTTCAAGAAATATACATATACATACATATAGCAACCACTGATATAATATATCCCCTACAAAATGTTTCTTCTTCATGTATAACACAGTGGGCTGAAGAGTTTTAATTACCCTCCCCCAGTGCTCTTCTCCCTGCCAAGATAAAAACCCTGTGGCATTTCAATTCCATTCTGCAGCTAAACGTTTTTAGTACACAGTTTCCTGCCTTTGGGTAACAGAATTAATTTGCTTCAGTTACTAATTAAGGGAAAGAGGAGTGCTGTTTCAAGGACTTCTAAGGCTTCTGTATAATTCTTTGTCCTTTAACCATGTCTGATTTTCTTCTGAACATACTGTAGATTTTTGAATTTGTAGTAAATATAAATTATTCTAGGATTTATTTCACCCTTCCAAAGGAATTTAACCTTCCAAAAGTATTTAACTTGAGGTATCTGGCTAGTACTTGGCAATTATTACTTACTGAATAAAGTTTCTTGCTAAATCCTGTGCTGAACCTCGTGCAGCACTCTCAGCCACTAAACTAAGGAAAATGAGGGCATTCCTAGTGTTTTCATCAGAGATGTGCAAAGACTTAACACTTCAGCACAAAACATAAACAGTTCTATTGTTTCTGAACTCTGCTTTTGAAAAAAAAAACATTGTCTTCCTTTAAAATGACACAGGGTGTCCATATAACGACATTTCCCCCTTTCAACACGATAAAAGGCGGTTATCTCTCTGTAATCATAAACCTGCTGGATCTGAGGCAAGACATCCAGTATCTCTGGTATGAGGCTGTTACGTCGTTGAAATAAAATGCGGGATAAGATTAACAGTATCTAAGTTACTTAATAGCTCAGAAATCTAGGTAGAGATGATAGACCATGCAGATTTCTTTGCACTCAGCATGACTAAGTCTTTGACTAATTTAAGCATTTTAAAAGCATTTCATGCGTATCTCACAATGTCAGGAAAGCAGCAAGCCAGTTGCTGAACTGCTGTTCGGATGTTTCAAGTGGTAAGCCCTCTATTCCATGTAAGCATCTGCTTCCATTACAATTGGTTTGGCTCCCACAAACCAAAAACTCTGGTTTTAAAAACTCCCGAACTTATGGAATATATTTAATTTGCATTAATTATAACAAACAATTTACTGTTCTTCCTGGGGGCATCATCTCTGAATATAGAAAAACAAGTTAATTGTATTTTACAGTATTAAACTCAAAGTTTCTTCTCTCAGAAATAAGACCAAGATACAGCGTGATACAATTAATGAAACTACCTTCAAGGATGTCTTTTTTGCTGGACTCTCAGATAAAACAGAAATAATAATATCTTCATAAAAGCTGCTTTAATCGTTTTTACAGTTACACCCACTGAGGGTGGAGTTTTCTCTTGTACTTACACTAAGCTAGTCTTCTCCCATCTTAAGACTGAAGAACCTTCAGGAATATGCAGGGAAAATCCTTTGCTATTACGATGTTTCACATTTCCTCCTTTTAGTTCTCACTTTTAATATTAAAGTGTTTAGAGAAAGCTCAGACCCTTTCTGCTCTTCTCAGTTTGTGAGCATTTAAGTAGCTGATTGTACTGGAAAAAAATGGGAATTACCTAGCACAGTGCGAAAACATACCCCTTTTTACTTAGATAATGACTATATGTATCTATTCCTCAGAAAAAAATATATTCTAAACTTTCTAGATTCTTTGGCCAGCTGAATTTACTGCCATCGAATTCCCTAATTATATTCGTTGCTTGGGTCTTTTTCCCCTTACAGCCATTTCTCTTTCAAGGACCTGCACTACTTTGTTCATTAGATGTTCTCCTCCAAGGAAATCAGCTTTACCTCAGCTGCAGAAATACAAAACAAAACAAAAGTCCCCTTGATTCTGTAATATTTTTTCCTGCTGCTTCTTTCTCTTCAAGCCTTTCTCTACTCGAGGACAGCTGAGCTATTCTCTTTTCCACGTCATCAACTCCAATAAGCCTTTTTTCTTCCAACATCCCTTCTCCCTGTCTCTAAATCCCTTCCTTTTGGGACATCATTCCCCTTTGAGGCTGCTGATATCTGTCTGATATCTCTCAGCTCTGAGACTGACACACAGAAGTTCCCCTTTAGTCATCTTGTTGTTTCTCACACTCCCACACAAGTCCTCCTCTGCTCCAGTGCTACTTCTCCCCCCCCAGACAGCTCAGTTTAATTGGCTGGCAATCAAAGAAAGCTGTCAGATATGTCACCTTTTTTGGGAGTGACTTCAAGGTGCAGTTTTAGCAGAGCAGGCTCAATGAAATCATCATTCCTGCCTAAAGGATGAATCTTCAGTGTTTACATTTTCACAGGAACTTTCTTGCATTGTACAAATGCCTTTTATATGTGTTACTCCTTTTCTCTCTAGGTCTCAAGTTTAAGGTTTAGCTGAAATACATTAGATCAAATCAATGAACAATTTGCTACTATGTGTCACAGTCACCCTCAAAAAGCAAACAAAAAAGTAAAATAAAACCTCACCAAAAAACCCAAAACAATCTGAAAGTTTCCTGCAAACATAAAAAAGTCATTTGGCCTAGGTGATTCATTGTTTATTCCTTTCCAGATTTAGTGCTTACTATGAAAGAATAAAGACCTTTCTTTTAAATGCCCAGCAAAACAGCAATAGCTGTTTTCACAGACTAAGTTTAATAGTCATAAAGAAGTGTTTACAAAGGAATTGAACTGCCAAGACTCCTCAGTTTCTCATTCTACACACACAAAACTTCAGTACTTTCAAAACACACCATGTGAAGACAGAACATTATTTTAAATGAAGCACATGCAGGAAGCAGCTCAATTGATTGATAGAAGCACAACTTTGAAGAAGAATCCTATTTTAATGGAAATTATCTTTCCCAGTTATTGCTAAGGCATCAACACTGCAGACCTTAAGGGCAGAGGAGAACACTAAGACAACACGAAATCTCAGGTACTACCCTGGCTTTCTTACTTCTGGCTCCAATGGGTCATGATGCTTTTTGTTGATCTTGTACATATCAATATCTATAACTGAGCACAGAAGTCAGCCCAGCTCGGTCAACATCTCAGGGGTGACATTGCAATGCAAGAGCAAAAGCAGGCTGTATCCCAGAGAGGCTCCTCACTGCATATGGGTTTGTTACATGAGACTTCATTGTAGGATGGGGTACAGATGTGTCTGCAAAGAGGTTTGATTCTTAATGCCCAGACTAAGTCATCAACAGTGCAAGCTATGGTGTTTCAATTAAGAATAATAAATTGCAATTTTCAGTCATGTTGTTGCTCTGCCCTCTAATATGCTGTGTGCAGTCGCTGAGCCATCCAACATCTGGACTGTGCCAAAGCTGTACTTGGTAGCTGCCAAACTGCTGAGCCCATGTGTGGCTTCACAGCTGGATACTCGGAAAGCTCAACTATGATTCAAACTCTGAAAAATCACCAGGTCTATGGCTGCAGCATGATTCAGCAGCCTGGAGGACAGCCTTCTTAATGGAAAAAAAACAGCAACAAAACACCCGCAGCTGACCATATATGGCATAAAACTTTTTCAAAAGAAGTAAATGCCTTCAACACCTTCACTTTGTAGCGCAGCTCTGTAACTCGACTGTTAGGTACAAAATATGGCTAGCCACAGGCACCAGAGCTAAATTTTGCCCCCCTAACAATGCCTCAAGCTCGGATTAACTTCACTAACTTCAGAGGTACACAGCCTGCTGAAATATGAATATAGTGAACTGACACATCTCTTTCTGGTGCTGTCTGAGGTAAGTTTGAAATCATTAAGCAGGTAGAGAGTACAGCTCTTTGTGAACGAAAGCCTCCAGTGGTATTCCAGGAATGTTGCCAACGAGGTGGACTCCGTCCCCACCGCACAAAGATACTTGATTTGTAAATGAATTAATGCTTGTGAACCGACAAGAAACAAAACCCGGGGTTCTGCACACGCACACAGAGAATGCACTGGAAACCTTAGAGTTGCACTAATTACTCTGTGTGCTCCAGGGATGTTTACACATACATAAAAGGTGAACATAGCTTGCCAAAATGAGGTGCCTAATGTCCTTCTAAACAGAAGAGTTCAGCTGCTCATTCACATTGCAAAACCTATTCCTCAGACTTGGCTCCTTGCCTCCCTGAAGATGAAAATAGCTAAACTGTGATTTTCTTCATGTGTTGATGGCTCAGGCGAGCCAGCTCTCCCTCCAGCCATCAGAATGCTCCGACTTCATGCTGTGCTGCTGAACACTGCCTGGTCGGGCAGGTCAGGCACGGTCCATCCATCTGCACCACGCTCATTCTTCTGGTGACGATGCCTACATTTCCTTTGCCAAGCAGAGTGGCTTAACGAATATTCTCTGATCCTTACAAAATAACTGCTCAGTCATCTGGGAAATAAAAAAAAGTGGCATAAATGCTGCTCCAGTTCAAGCTGAACAATTTGTTTCAGCACTACAAGATGTTGCTTTAGGAAAGCTTCCTCTTAATATAGTACATGAGATAAATGGAGTCTTTTTTTCTCATTCCCTTCTCTTTACCAGTAATTGAATAAAGTGGAGATTGTGAGGTAAAATCAAGCACATCTGGGTCAATTAGCATGGAAAGTCAATTCTTTAAAACCTGATGGATGCCTCTGGGAATCGCGCACTTCACAGCACGAATCTCAGTGCAGTGCTGCACTCTCAGCAACTCAACTCAATTAAGCCATTACGTGGTTCTTTAAATCGGGGGATCTGGGGGAATTGGTTAATTGTCTGCTTGTCATGGTTCCTCCTCAGGGAGCATGTAAACGTCTTCTGTTTCTCCTATAGATGTGTGGTGCATATAAGAACAATTCATTTTAGCTGACTTATTCATTGCTTATTTCTCCCGTGGGAAAATTAATCTTTCTCCTCAAATACTGCTCCGAAGAACAAAGATACCCAGTGGAAACAAACCACGCCATAAATACGGCATAGGTTTTCACTGACTACCATCAGGCTTATATTTCCTTTGCCTTGCAAGTCTCAACTATTGCTCCCTGCTTTCACTTGCTCATAACTTTCAGAACCAACTTTCTCAGGCTTGTGGGAGGGTTTCACCATTCTCTGCAGCTATGAGCAGCTCTGCAACACACTTGGATTTCCCTAGTGCACTGTAATCACCCACTGACTATACAGTCAGCAGAGCCTGAGCAAGCTGTCTGAGCATTCATGAAGCTCTGTGTTCTGTGGGAAGAGCTGACCATCTCCAGAGGACAACTCATCCTGCAACCAGACAGTAGACTGAATGACATAATGGGGGATGCTCATTTGCCTCCACTGAGAGCTGCTCTGCTGAACACCCAAAATCTCCATCTGGCCTCAGTGGGAGACAGCTGCTGGGTGCTCAGGGTTGTAGAAAACAAATAACCCCATTTAGCCCCTAAATACAGATTTAGAAGGCTAACTTTAGATTCAGATTTTTTTTTTTTAACTTGGCACAGTATTCAAGTCTATCCATGAGGTGAGTTAATTTTTTACCATCAAAGAGAAGTAAAATAACTTCTCCAAGGTTGTACAGTAGGATGACTAGGATTAGAATGCCACAAATTTTGTGTGCTATAACCAGAAAATTATTCTACTTCCTAAATGTAACATAATTGGGACACAGTCTGATAAATGGAGACTGAGTAAGCCACACTAAATCTACTGATGTGCTCTGCAATGTCTGGATGTGTCCCCAGCCCTCGCTATGAAAGGAAATGTAATTATGGTAATTGGAAAGCGCAGTCCACCCATCGTTTGGGTTACCGCACACATACGTAACTGATTCCAAATATAGAACTGCAGTAATGTCTCTTACACTCTTATCTCCTTTAGATCTCTTTTTCCTTAAGTTGTAAACTTGACATCTTTTCCTCTGACAGGAGAATCTCTGTTCTGGTGTATGTATGTTAGCCAAGGGCTGTCATGCAGCCCAGAGCATGCAGAACAGCAGCTCAGAGCTCATGAGAGCTGCCCACGTAGGTCTAACCAGAGTATTTGTTTAGGCTCCATGGTGGGAATGAAGGAGGGAAACTTGGTATGAGGAAGAAAGTTCAAGAAGGACAGGAAGATCAGGAAGCCAGAAAATTTTATAAAGCACCCTTGTGTTTTGGAACCTATGCCAATTTTAAAAATGAGGCATATGTCTCTTACTGTAGTCTCTGCTGTGAATGCAGGGCACTGTAGAGATTCGCAAGGCTTATTCAAACAGCCCAGCTAGGCTCTGGACAAGCAGAATAGCATAGCACACTGTTGGGCTAACTTACACAGCTTCTGAGATGGCAGTTTAAATCAGACAGCACCTCAAGTGTAAAAAGGTAAATTTACATGGCATCCTTAGAACATATCACTCTCTTGGCTTGCATCGTCACCTGGAGGACTCATCTTCATAAGCTGTGCAATACATATGTGTAACTTAAACCTTTCGGTGTCCACTCCAGAGTACACGCAAGGGCTCTTGGTGGCAAACCTGGCTCTCCCTGCCTGTCTGTAGTCCAGTGACACAATGCCAGGCAGTTTTCCACCTGCAATGGACTGGCATACACTTATTTTTGTGCAATTCAGTATGCCCTGGTTACAGAAAAGAGAGGAAATATTTTATTAACTTTCATCTCCTAAACCAAAGCGTCCTAGATAGCTGGACTTCTAGGTTCACCAAGTTTCTGTGGGTAAAAAAGAAGTGGCTCATCACCAGATGTTTACACAGGCATTCAGAGGTATCTGAGGTTGAAAAGATATTCTGACTATAACTTAAAAATGTTAATATGTTTAGGCTGCCATGAGCAGATGTTTATCATGAGCTACAAGTGGATAATCAGAGGCAGTAGAGACAGCAGCAAGAAGTATTAGAGAAAGAGAACTGAGACCTGCACATCAGCACCCAAAGTCACCTCCTCATGAATGCCATGTTCTTGCACTGAGCAGCAGCATGTGGCAGCAAATAACCCCCATGGCAAGGGCAGCCAGCCCCAGTTGCTAGTGGCCTCCAGTATCCAGGGCTTCCAAACACAGGCAGGAATAGGAGTAGCATGCCAGAAGGGACTCTCCTTTCCTTTTCCAGCCACAGCCAAAATCACACGATAGCTCTGTTCTCTCTGAAATAACACTGGTGCTCATATACTTGTACCTGGACCGATTGTCAAACTGTGTTAGATTCAAGACACTTGAATATCTTTTTTCAGAAAAAAAAAACAACACTACAACAACACAGAAACAAACATCACCAACAGTATTTCTTCTGTGTTTCATTGCTTGAATCTTAGAATCATAGAATCATAGAATTTCTGAGCGTGGAAAAGACCTTCAAGATCACCAAGTCTAACTGCAACCTAACCATACCACCCCAACTCTAACAACACACCGCTAAATCATGACCCTGAGCACCACATCCAAACGGTTTTTAAACACATTCAGGGATGGTGACTCAACCACCTCCTTGGGGAGCCTGTTCCAGTGCTTAACAACCCTTTCTGTAAAGAAGTTTTTCCTGATATCCAACCTAAACCTCCCCTGGCACAACTTGAGGCCATTTCCCCTTGTCCTATCACCTGTCACCAGTGAGAAAAGACCAGCCCTGCTCTCTCTGCAATCACCTTTCAGGTATTTGAAGAGAGTAATGAGGTCTCCCCTCAGCCTCCTCTTCCCCAGACTAGACAACCCCAGTTCCTTCAGTCTCTCCTCATAGGGCATATTCTCCAAGCCCTTCACAAGCCTTGCTGCCCTTCTTTGGACCTGCTCCAGCACTTCTATGTCCTTTTCTGTATTGAGGCACCTAAAACTGAACACAGTACTCGAGGTGAGGCCTCACCAATGCTGAGTACAGGGGCAGGATGACTTCCCTAGTCCTGCTCACCACACCACTCCTGATACAAGCCAGGATGCCTTTGGCCTCCTTGGCCACCTGGGCACACTGCTGGCTCATATTCAGCCGACTGCCCATCAGCACACCAAGGTCCCTTTCTGTCAGGCAGCTTTCCAGCCACTCCTCCCCAGGCCTGTAGGGTTGCCTGGGGTTGTTGTGACCAAAGTGCAGGACTTGACACTTGGACCTGTTGAAACTCATACGGTTTACCTTGGCCCATCAATCTAGTCTATCCAGGTCCCTCTGTAGTGCCTTTCTACCCTCTGGCAGATCAGCAGTCCCTCCCAACTTGGTGTCATCTGCGAACTTACTGAGGGTGCACTCAATCCTCTCATCAAGATCATTGATAAAGATGTTGAATAGAAGCAGCCCCAGTACCGAGCCCTGGGGGACACCGCTCGTGAAATTCACCAAGATTATGCCTCATCAGTCATGTCTAGAAGAAAAATGGAGCAAGTCTAGCATAATCACATAAAATTCAGTCCAGCCAAGTTAACAGTGGCTTGAATGCTTTTGGATACTTTGCAGTCCATACACAAGTAGTTCCCATATAACACCTTCTAACAAAAAATACCTGTACCCAAACTTAGTGCAGGTAGAGAACAGAAACATTTGAAATGGGTCAGTAGCAACTGAATTTCTTCCTGACCATTGGACATAGTAACCCCTACAGTTAAATACAGATCATTGCATGGCAAATGTATGCAACATAGCCAATGCATGATCGCCCTGCATATCCTGTACTGCAGCCTTTTGTCTCATTTCAGAAATGGTTTAAAATACTGCTACCATGTTCATGCTGGGTCCACTCTGATGGAAGGGACTACATGAAATGTGGCACACACTGAATAACAATAGGCCTTCTTCCACAGTTGTCAGCAGCATCTTCAAAAAACTGGACATGCACCTTTTTTTGAAATATATAAAATTATTATTAATAAAGGAACCATTTGCAGTGATTAAGAACTTGTTTTTCTTGCTCTTTTTCAAAACAGCTCTAACCCCCTCCAAGACCCAGCGCAGCACAAATGCTGTTATGTTCACCGTGGCATTACAAACACATAAACCCAGAGGAACATACATACACATATCTACACAGACTCCAAACCCTCTCCGCAGGAATGTGGCCATCTCTTTTCAGGTACATACCAGCAGGAGTGTATATTCCGAAGAAACACATGATGTTTTTTTCACACAGTCATTTTACTCTGCTTGCAGAAGTCTCTTCCTTCTACAGCCACAGGCAAGGGCTGAATTCAGCTGAGCTGCAGGTGCAGGAGGCATGATGTGAGACCACACCTTTCAAACACACCCCAGTGACACAGAATGAGTGAAAATAAAACCACACCTTTGGGGGATCAGTCCCCCCTTCTTACATGAAGCAGTTTCCATGTAAGAACACTGTTTCCATGTGTGAGAAATGAACAAGCGAGGCCAACCTTTTCCAGAAACTCTGACAGAAGATTGGGAGGGCTGTGAGTAGCTTTCATCCTCCTCCAGTTCATAGAAATATTAGTTCCTTCTTTGGACAGTACTTTCATGCTGTGCATGGGATATCACATGCCAGCACAAATCTTACCTCAGTTGTTTCTTCAGGTAGTGAGGATCACTTAGAAACAAGTTGTTTGTCTACAGAGTATGGCTACACATTTGAAGATGTGACTTCTTCTTCACTGACAAGCCTACTTAACCTTTATGCTGACGTTAGATGAGTGTCCTCTCTTTCACTCTTGCATTTTCTCTTATACGCTTCTTTCCACATATGCATCAAAACAGCTCCAAAGCTGATTTAGAGAATTTCCAGCACAGATCAAATGCAAAAGGCTTATCTCAAAAGGTGAAGGACTGAACTGCAGCCAGGCTTCAGTATAACTCTTTCCAGATGTCGGAGCTCACTCAAACCACCTCTACAACAGTTCTATTTTGGGACAATACACAACATAAGCATCAGTAAAACCTGACTGCCACTGGATAGTAATTTAACTCCTTGGAAACACTTCAGATGTCTAGGTTAAGAAGGCAAACAACTTGAAGTCATTCTGAGAGGAAAACCACAGTTCTGATGTACACTCCTCAAGCAAGGAAGTCTTGGAGAAACGAAAGAGGCAGACTTCAGCTCCAACAAGATATACGAGACATCATGAAAGTGCTTTGAATGGCACATGCTCTAGCCAAAAAGGTGGTTTTTAATGAAATTGGAAAAGGGTGTATTGCATTCCTACAGAAATAGTAGAAACACAGAGGTTGTCCAAGTTTAGGAAAAAAAAACCTATTCATATTTTTGATGTTTGCACCAAAGGAAAATCTCCTGCTTTGAAACTTTGATGGAAGATTATTAAAGGAAATCATTATTATTATTATTATTATTGTGGCTCCCACTAGTGATACAAGAGGCCAGGATCTGTCAACATTTTCCTTATAAATCCATTTTCAGTAGAGTCTAAATTGGCCTGAAATAGCTAGCTGGGTCTATGATCTGGTTTGTGAGTTCTCTAGAAACAAAACTCCATCTGGCTGTTTACAAAATTCTAGTCTGAAGAAAATGAGAAAGACCGTGAGAGCAGAAGAGGGGAAATTTTTAGTGGTTAAATCTATCATGTTTGTGTTGCTTCAAAGTGCTAATCAGCAATCAGCAACTGAAAAGAAAGTTTGGAATCAGTGCTGATGAGCATTGTCAGCATGCACATTCAGCTACCTCCAACATCTTCTGAAACAAGTAACTGCCTCATAAAGCAGGCTGTCTCATGATATATCTGGAGATTGCATTTCCCGTGACTTCCTGGACAAAACTCAGCAAGGACCACAGCAGGAAAAGAAAGATTCCAAACATTCTTGATTTTTTAGCAAAGAATCATTTGATGCCTAGGCTTAAAACTAAGCTGTCTAAAGAAATATTATACTAATTTAATGAACTAGTTCATGAGGCTTCGAGGTAGCACTCAAACCAAAGGACAGACGCCGTTTTCTTTTCTGAGCCAGCGCCCAAAAAGTTCATGGACTTGAGCACCTTCAGATTCTTTAGATAGTCCTTCACCATTGCGCAGTTCAATGGCTCAGGTCTGTTTCATGTACATGAAGACCATCTCAGCTTTCTTTTGGCTTTTGTGGCTTGGACAGGTACACTCTGCTGGGTAAAGAACTGGCTGGAGGGCTGGGTCCAGAGAGTGGTGGTGAATTAAATCCTGCTGGCGACAGGTCACAAGTGCTGTTCCCCAGGGGTTGGTATTGGGGCCTGTTCTGTTTAATATCTTCATTGATGACCCGGATGAGGAGGTTGAGTGCACCCTCAGAATGTTTGCAGATGAAACCAAGTTGGGAGGAAGTGTCAGTGTGCCTGAGGGTAGGAAGGCCATTCAGAGTGCCAATGTGCCTGAAGGTAGAAAGACCCTTCAGAGGGATCTGGACAGGCTGGATGGCTGGGCTGAGGAGAGTGAGATGAAGTTCAACAAGACCAAGTGCCAGGTTCTGCACTTTGATCACAACAACTCCAGGCAATGCTACAGGTCCAGGAGAGAGTGCCCGGAAGACTGTGCAGAGGAAAAGAACCTGGGGGGTGTTGATCAATGCTCAACTGAATGTTGAGCCAGTAGTGTGCCCAGCCGTGAAGGCCAATGACATCCTGGCTAGTATCAGAAGCAGTGTAGCTAGCAGGAGCAGGGGGGTGATCATTCCCCTGTACTCAGCTCTGGTGAGGCCACATTTTGAGTACTGTGTTCAGTTTTGAGCCCCTCACTGCAAGAAAGACATTGAGGCCCCAGAGCACGTCCAGAGAAGGGCAACAAAGCTGGTGTGGTGGTCTGGAACATAACTCCTATGAGCAGCGGCTAAAGGAACTGGGATTGTTTAGTCTCAAGAATAAGAGGCTCAGGGGAGACCTTATTGCCATCTACAAGTACCTGAAGGGAGGTTGTGACAAGGTGGGAGTCAGCCTCTTCTTCCGGGAAACCAGCAATACGATGAGAGGGAATGGCCTCTAGTTGCACCAGGAGATTCAGGTTAAATATTAGGAAAAAATTATTCTCCAAAAAAGTGGTCAGGCACTGGAATGGGCTGCCCAGGGAGGTGGTTGTGTCACGGTCCCTGAAGGTGTTCAAGAAATATGTAGGTGTGATACAAAGGAATGTGGTTCAGTGCACAATATTGGTGGTAGGTGGACAGTTGGAGAAGATGATCCTAGAGGTCTTTTCCAACCTTAGCAGTTCTATGATTCTATGATTCTATTCCTTCCACACTTCAACTCCCATAGCTGTAAAACTAAAAGGAGTCAAAGGCTTTGTGAAGTCCATTGATGTTTCCTTGTACAAACAGAATTCGGTGCCAGGCAGAACAGCAATGGGCCCTCGTACTTCAGCTCCATTCTCCGTTCAGCTGAAATAGTCAAAACAATTTACCTGCACTCAGATGAAATATCCATCCCCAACTTACTGGTTTTCCCCTATTTTCCCAGATTTCACAAGTTCTTTAACATAAACATTTCCTTAATCTGTGTAGCACAGCTGCCAAAATCAGAACCTGAGTGTGGTCCCTTCAATGCCTGAGCTGTTTTACTGTGCATTCCTGCAACACTGTGCACCATCAGTTTTCTTTTCAGCACTAGTTTAATATAAAAACTGTACTACCTTTCAATTATGTCTTAAGTTTACCAGTTCAATAAGTTATACAAATCCCTCATATTTTAACTAGTAGGAACATGGTCACTTAACTCCTAGGCTTACAACAAAAATTCTTAGCCAACAAAATCTATATAACAGTATCAGAAAGAAACTTTGAAGCAAAATATTGCATGAGAGAGACTGCAGTTAGTGAGAGACCAATAAATACACTGTAAATTCTGAAGGTTTGCACAAGAAGCACTGCGTAGTGAATAGCTGTTGCAGAAATGGAAAAATAGAGAGCCTCTTAACATCCAAATAGGGTGAGAAGGCAGCACTCCAACAAACAAATTAGAAGTGGAAAGAAAAAATGTCTCTCAGATCCAAATAGTTTCAAAAATGAAAACAAGGATTAAAAAGGAAGAATTAAAACATGAGAAGCTGAAGCCTATTCCCATATTTTACTGAGCCACTTGAAAGAAAACTAAATGCAGGCTATGTCCTGATGAGTCGCAACATCCTCTGTTTTTTGCCAGTGTTAGATAATACTCATAGACAAATATGGGGTTTAAAATAGTGTGGGATTTAAATCAATGCATAGATAGAGAGTTCATGTTGCTTTCTCTTCTTTTTTTTAAATGCAAGGATGACTTTTCTAACCTGGGCACTTGGGGGGGGTGGTAGATATGGTAGATAAGGCTCCTGCATCAGCTCTTTTCTGTGCCCACTGCAAAACAGTGCTTCTACAAGAGCACAGCTGGTAAGAGCAACAAGCATTGAATACTATTGCTCTTTGCTGTGAAAGGCAGGAAAATTCTTGTAGGAATAACCTGCACCAGCTCTCAGACCTTCAGGCACCTGCAACACCACCCACTTGTATCCTTTCAAAATGTTTGTGGCATGTCACCCTGCCTTAAGAACCCTGAGGAGTCATGGCAGAAATCCAACTACGACTACTGCGTAGAGCTGTTCTGTGCTGGGCCACTTGGATAAACTTTATGAACAGAAAATAAGTGATGAAGGAGCTGCGAGGGGAGGTAAGGCCCTAGCATGTGGGCACTGACAGAAAATGGCCTGGTACCTTCAGCTCTCCTGGTCAGCTCTCACCAGCTTCAATCTTTTTTGCACTGCATCTCAGTAACTTTCCCTCCAGCCCCAGCAAAGAGAAAGCTCTACATACAAGGATTGTGTCATTCAAGGCAATGAAACTTAAACCAACGCTCACAAATACAGTACATATTCAGAAACAGGACTCCATTAATATCACAGAAGATACAGACTGACTGCTGAAGGCCTTCAAAGAAGTAATCAGTGGTAGATCTCTACCTGTTGGACACACAAGTCTGTTATCCAAAACTGAGCCTTTGAACTACTTAGTCCAAGACTCTATACTGCAGTCATCCACAATAATGAGGCTAGACATAACTACAGTGACAGAAAATGGTAAAAGTGTGTTACCAAATCTGCTTTTACACAATAGGCTTTAATGACTTAAAATGAATCATGAAATATTTTTTACATCTTCTCTAATGTAGACCACAAAATGGATTTTCTGCTCCTTGAAAAATATGGAGATTACAAACTTCTCTTCAGCCTCACTTAAAATGACAAAGACCGAAAATTCCCTCAGAGTGAAAAAACTTTAAATGTTTTTTCAGGCCGATGTAGACCTGTCTACAGGTCTAATCAGTAGGTTACTGACAGAAACTGTATTTCAAAATGCACAACTCTTTTCCCTTCCAAAATCAAAATAGAACATTAAAACACTAAAAAGAAAGGATTCCAAGTTTTTTCTTAGCTTCATTTTGCTGAAAATTAAGATAAGTGATGCCCATGGTTTATTTCATCAGGATGCCTCTTTCTAATGAAAACAAACCTTAATGAAAACTTTCCAATTGTCCTAGAAATTTAAAGAGAAAATACTACAGATGTTCCTGGTGACTTTCGCTGTCAGTTGAGAAAATGATAGGCTGTACAAGCTCCTTAAAACAGATGAAGAGATAGGTGGGTAGATATCCCCACACTGAAAAACATTTAAAAAAAGAGACCCAGAAATCTGACAGGCATGTTTGGTGCCCGACTGTAGTTCTGATTGGTTCCCTATGAGGAAAATAAATATCTGATTGCCTTTTATACTCTTTTAAAAAATCCTGTCATAATTTCTACTTGTGTTGATCATAGCTTATTTTTAGCTCTGACAAACCATAGAAACATTTCCAAAAATATTCTCAAGAAATAGAGTGACCTTTCTAGCTTGGAAAGCAGAGATGTTAACACCATCATCCATGCCACTGTACAGGCTGAACAAACCTGTAGGACCCCTCAATGGCTCACTGAAAAACTTTCCACATTCGTCTGTATGCTATCCCCCCAAAACTGCTCCTTTCGGGCTAGCAAAGATAGTTTTGACTATTATAACATGTTCAAAAACAGGTCAAAGAGTCACCTCTAAAAGACTGGGGCATGACTGAAGACTAAAAGGACGAAGCTGAAGGCTGAGGAACAATGGCTTTAGAGAAGGTAATATACTCATAACCCAGGTGAAATAGGGAAAGGTGGTGAAAAGGTCTGAGATTCACAGTCAGAAAGTAACGGTCAAGAAAAAAAAGAAAATGCCTAAAGTGAACAGGGATTTGATACAGAAATCATGTGAAAGTCGGTGAATATTTTGAAAGACAGGTAGGGGTAAGTTTTATCCCTCATACAGTAGTGACAACATCTTACAGTTGGTCACAGTGCTATGGCTAGTCTGCTGAAGCTGTTTATATCTGGGACTAGTTGCAGATGTCTAACAATTATCTCAGCTCCACACTTCATGGACTGTAATTTCCCGATAGTAATTCCTTTTGGTTGAAGCTCTTTCATACTTGGTCACCCCCTGAAAATGAGCCTCTGAGCAAGATGAACACAGTTACTTATTTGGGGATGGGAGAAGGCTCTTTCTGCTACATATTGCAACCAAGAAGTTCATGCTTACAACACAGAAGTAGCTAGAAGTTAGAAAGTTAGTTTCTGTGTTGCTTTGTAGAGTAAGCCAGGACTTAGGTTATGTTTGAAGAACATTCGTTCAGCATTTTGCTACCCTTTTAAAGATACTTAGCTGTACTCCACTTGTGGAGCAGTGTTACATACCTGTGTACTCCATACGTCCAAAGCTGGAGAACTCCATCTGACTTTTTAAATGATGGCTAACAACTAAACCAGAATCTTTCTAGATGATGGCATAAAAGGAGTGTGTCATCACAGCAAGAAGCTGGTATCTAACATTTGCATTCCTGATTCAAAACTTCCTTCCAAGCATGAGCAGTCATTAATTAATAACATCACAGAGCTTGGGTCTATTTTTACAGTTGTCAACAGCAGACGTCTCCCAGCAATGAAGCCGTGGCCACATAATCACATAAATTACAGAAGATGTGCTGTCTTAACCTTTTGGAGTTTTCTCCTCTTCACCGTCCCTGTTATTCTCATCTTAATTCTCCCTAGAACTCTAACTGGTTCATTTGGTCAGGAAGTATCAAATATAGTCCAAGTCTTGCAACTATGTTCCATCTTGGCTTTCTTGACAAATACCTTGGGACATAACTTTTTGTTACCTTGGCTTTTCTTGTTGTATACCATTTTCTTTTAATAATTAAGTGATGAGAATTTACTGCCCTGTGTTGGTCTGTAGGACAAATGAAGGAATTCTGAGTAAAAACATAACTTTGGCAGGATTTGTTCTGATTGGTCTTCAAGAAAGAAAAATCAGACTTCTCATCCATTCATCAACTAATTTGGCTTGAAACACAGCATGTGTGGTTTTATTGCTGGAATTGCATCATAACAAAATAATAACCTTTTTCAAATGTCAGAAGTACATTATGTGTCACTTTTGAACATAACACACAATTGATTATCTTCAGGAACAAACCTGTGACCTATAACACCAGAAATAAACATCTACTCCTCTTTGACTAAAAGAATGATTCAGTTGCACTCCAGTAACTGTGCAGTCCATCTTATCCAAGATGGGTTTAATGGATCTTATCCATTAAACCACAATGAAGAGTAGAAATAGGAGGGCTAACACATCTAGCCAAATGCCAGAATGCATACCTTGACATGGCACATTGCAGAAACACTTTAGTTTGGGCCTAGCTTTTTTACATTGTTAAGTGCCTTCTTTTTTATCGTCTTCTCTTATATACTCACGCATTATGGCCAATTGCTTCAACACATGTTCTAGAAATAAATATTTGACAAAATAATCTGAAAGTGCTTTAGAAAGAGCAAGACAACAGTGTGGATATTTTTAAATGTGGCCATGCGACATTGTGACATTAACTCAGGCCAGTGTTCTCCAGGTTTTTATTATTTGAAGAGTCCAGATGAGTACAATAAACTGCAGTGCAACCTTCAATATGTTTCTGACTTTAGCTCCTTCTAGAACTCATACATCACTGGAACTAAGAAAAAACTTCAAAGTTGTTCTCAATTTATTTGATTTCAGCTTTTCTCTTTGTACTTTTATCTTCAGTTAACTCCTTGAACTTGCAACAACAAAAAGTTGTCCCTAAAAAAGCCAAGTTTGCCAAATATATATGTTCTTGTGTCTTTAGATGTTTATTGCTGAACAAAACCAGCCTTGTGCTCATGAGACTTTGAATATATTTAACATACTTCCATTCAGACCTCGATACATTACTTCCCAACAGCATAAACAAATTCCTTATGTCTCAGTGGAAACCGAACCATTAATTCTCTTTTTTTTATTGTGTGTACGTTAGGAACAAGTTGTGGAACAGGCACTGAATTTATCAATATTCTGAACACAAAGAATGCTGTTCCTTTTGATAATAGTTCAGCAGTCCTGGAATCGCATTTATAGAAAAAGCAAAGAAAAATTTCACTCAAAGGATTTTCTGCTTTCCCAGTCTATTTTGTCATTAAAATGAAAAGAAAGACCTGCTTGCCAGTTTCTCTTCTGCATTCTAAAATAACACAATAAGCAAGGAATATACAGCATTTTTAGCTATTTCTTATGATAAGCTATCAAAACATAAATGTCATTTTCACATGTTTCCTTTAGTTCTTTCTTCCTCACTTACTCTTTCTTGCTGTGGATCTGCACACACTTCTTAAAAGAAGATGTGCCTGATGCTTTCCTTTCAGTAGCTTTCCTGATTAATTCCTGAAAATTACTTCATTCTTTCACCCCCCCCCCCAAAAAAAAAAAAAAAAATTAAATGTTGACTAGGTTGTTGAATGATAAAGCTCCCCAGTACAGGTCAAAAAGCAGTAGTTACTCCACCTTGCCCCTCAACATAGCCTGCTCCTGAGCTTGGAGGGGCAAAGAAAAGGGGAGACTCGCATCCCCAGGGGCTCAAAACAGAGCACCAGGTCTTTGCTGCAGACACATCTCTTTTCTGCAGAGAAATGAGTGCCCATGAGTTAACAGACCTTCTTGGTGGTAAAATGTTGTGGTGATGGTGGGAAGGAACCTGCTGAGCCCACCTCATCCTTGGCCAGTTCATTCACGCTGGTCTCTTCACACACTTCCTTCACTTCCTTCTGTGTCTCCCCAGCCCTTCCCACACAAACACACACACGCAACTCTCTCTTCAGCCTTAATTATCCTTTGCTACTCGGGACCATGGCTGATTGTCTCTGGGTACAAGCTTAAGCCTGCCGTGGTAAGGGCCATGGTGCTGCCCCTGTGCTGTCCCTACCCTCAGGGCCAGTGCCCACCTCTGCCCACCTCCCACCATCTCACAGCCACACCAGGCTGCTGGCAGAGCAGAATGCAGCTGCAGCCTGCACCACAGACCACTAGCAGCTGCGGCCAGGCATGAGATGAGAGAGCAACCACATGCTGAGGCCAAGGTGTGAGGAATGCGTCTCCCTCCCAGACTCTGTCACTCACGGCCCATGGAGAGTCCATCTGCTGTGTTTTACATGGGGAGAGTAGACATCTCCAACCCCAGCGGTACCACCGAACAATCCTTTCCTATCAAAGTCCTCACCAAGTCCTCTGCCTTGTAAAGATGCCTTGTCTCTACTGAGCATTTTTTCTTCATTAGCAAATACTCCTAATGTGGGAAAAGCCTTTTGTCAGCCTGAGGGGGATTTTGCAAGCCCTGTACAATTCCCACATGTCATCGTCCCTCCTGAGGCAAGGAGACAATCTGCATTCCCTTCACATCTGGATAGAAAAACTGCTTGGAATGAAGAAGGAAAACAGTGTGGTTTTGCGATGCAGTGAACCATTTAGCTTGTCCCAGCTGCACAAACCTTTCATTTACTTCCTCCAATGAGCCCTTTAATTCCTAGCACATACATTCTTCTTTTGCACCCATTTTTCTCCATGTACAGGGCTGCTCAGGGTGTTCACTTGGAGTTCAGCACTTGACTTGTATCAGTGAATCCACTCCAACCTCCTACTCCCCCCTGTGGCAGTTTGATGGTGAAAAAGAAACACAAAGCACCCTCCTAAGCCATGCAACTCATCGTCAGTCTTCATAAGTCACTTAAAATGAAAAAAAAAAGATTGTCTGAAGGCCTGGACACAGTCTCACTGGTTTTAAGGCTGTAAAAAAAAGATAGCTGATCCTGAGAAATTTGAATTTCAGACCTCTTTACCTTATGAATGGCATGAGGAGAAAGCAAAAGATGTGGCTAGTTCATGTCTACTTTTAAAACTCTGCCAATTTTTTTTCTTTTATAAAGTTCCTAAGTCACAGAGTGAACATTGGTTAAGACAGTTTTAGGATTTCCAAATACCTCGCAAATCTTAGGTAACGAAAAAAGGCAAGCGATGAACTGTCTTTTCATCCTATGTCATAACTGAATTCTACATAATCATAAAGATTTACCATGTTATTAGGGTCAGGCTTTTCCACAAGATCTATCACAGGTAACTTCCTCAGAAGAAATGTACCACAAATAACTTCACAGATTCAAACTTCATAGAGACCCCACTGTCCAAACCGGTCAAAACAAACACTTAGGTACAGTAAAAACCTAACCTTGATTTCTATTTAAAACTCTTCAATAAAAATGTTATACATGGAATAACATGCTCAGAAACACTTGCCACTGGTGTGAGTCCTACCACTTTTATAATCTCATGTTTATTACTTAAAAGCCACTCATCACCAAGATGTTTGCTGCAACACAGTTGTAAACTCTAGACATGGGACAACTGCACAGCTCCCTTTCCTCAACGAGTTCCTGCAGGAAATCAAAATATCTTAGAAATGTCCCCACTTCCCTGACAATGCACATTTCTTTGAGTATCTGCATTTCTTGGCTCCATGTGAAAAACAGTCCAGCAAAGAGTTTCCCACAGACACCAGAGAGATCAGCGCAGTAAGATGGCTTCCGGACCTACTCCGGTAGTTGCTACATTTCACACACATCCGCAGGTCAATAAGGAAGCTGCCCTGGCCGTTGTAGGTGACATCCTAGTTTCCCCATCTGCGTCAGTTGTACAGATGTATTTACACAGGTCACATACCACAGATCACATGCTGAAATAACAGTCAGCCAAGCTGGCAGCTGAGCCATGGTGAGCCATTTTCCTGAAAACCAAGCACTGTCTGAAATAATATGTTAGCACACCGAGGCTGCAGTCCAGCTGACGCAGGGTGCTTATCAAGTTCTCCAGAGGCATCTGAGACCTCTCCAATAATCCAGCTTATCCACTGCCTCAGGAAGGCCTGTGCAAACAGAAAAGCCCATATTACACCATACCATGCTCAGCTAATACAGGTTGCAGAAATTGCTCTTTTCATCCTCTCCAAACATAAAAATATAAATCCTACTCTATCAGACAACATGGACAAATATATCCCATGGGATTCTCCACAGGATTCTACTTTTCCACAGCAGCTACAATATAAATTAACAGATCCTGCAGTTCTCTGCAGAGCAAATGGCATTTGTTAATTTAAGTCTCTAATCTGTGCAGGCCTTAATTAAACACTGATGTGTCTCAGCCTGGGGTAAAGAAAATGTAAAACCTCAAAATTTACACTGAAAGCTCCTGAGAGAAGTAAGGTGAAAAAAACAAAAATAAGATGACATGCATTTTAAAACAGGAGATCAACTCCTTCCTGCTGATGTAAGCCATGACGGAGATGAAGGAAGTGTTCCTCCAGCTGTTTTCCGCAGGGTTCTTCTGAGAGGAACCTCAAAGGACTTTTGGTGAATTTTCTGAACCAGATATGCAACCACGCTTCCTCTCCAGCCAGCACCACTCACTTTTTATGAACTGTTAACCATTCATACGACAATTGTCAAAGGAGTGGTCAGTGACTCACTTTGGTCCTACACCAGCTCGACTTACCACCGCAAGAGGTTGTGAACCTCAGTCAAAACTAGAAAATAGACAACTGAGAGCCTCTTCCCTCCTTACTCATCCTTGTGAGCTATGGAAAGGGCTATAGAAACACAGACACAGCCAGACTCTGCACAGATGTAGTGAATGCAACTCCCTACAACGCTGAAAATATCTACAGCACATTTACTTCAATACATTCAGATGTACTGAACCTGGGGCTTGGTATAAAAGACCTTTGGCTCTGTGCTACTTACAGTCTCTCTCTCAGACAAATAGTTTTACATGAGCTTTGAATACTCATTTTGATTATTCAACTTCCAGCAATGCTGCTTTAAGACCACACGCATTCATGAAATACTCTGGTTACTTTTTAAGAATGAAGCCAAGAGCTTAAAGCAACATTCTCAGCAACTCCAGAAGTAATAAAACATTACATGCTCGAACATAAAGAATGTAAGTTTAAATAGCTAAGATTACAGAAAACAAAAGAACATGGATTCATTAACAGCAATTACATCTAACGAGTTTGCTTTACCCAGGCTGGTGAGGAGCTTTAGCTCAAAGGACTCAGATCTTTCAAGTCCAAGTCCATCGATGGCCAGCAGAGCATTCAATGAACTCCCCAGAGATTACAATCACGGAGGATCCCAACCAGCATCTCCAGAAACTTGGATGAGGTCCACAAGTCCAGCAGCAAACATTTCCACAGGCCCTATGTCTCACGCTGTGCCACCCAGCCTGCTCATCCCAGTTCATGCTGGAGAAGAGCTAATGCCAATGAGCAAATAACACCTCATTGGCAAGGTGAGATGATGTGAACCTCACTACTTCAGTGCGGAGAGCTGAGCCATGTGACTGACAAAGTGCAACAAGCAGGAGTGTGGATAGTTGGCTTGACAACACCTGGGAAATGATGTTTCCTATTTTCTATGACCTTTGGTGCTTCGTGAGCACACATGTGCCTCCAGAAAAGGATGAGTTAAAGTGTAGCAGTCTACGGCAAAAAGTACTTCCTATGCCTACAGATGCATAGAATAAGTCAGCAGATGACTTCTAAGAAAGATAAATACCAGGCAACCACATCCACAACAGAATAAATTTCCTTATTTTTATGTTGTGCCTATTTCTGAGCTAGTAGAGTAAGTCTTGCCTGGAATCTGCATTTTAAGCAAAAGCTTACTAACGCAGCTTTAACGAGACCTCTCCAGATTTTGAGATATATTTGTTACAGTTCTTAAGAAATATTCTGGTGAGCATTTTGGGAAAGGAACTAATTGGCGTAGGAAGCCCAAGGCCGGCCAGAAATGCCCAAAGTTAGCTCCAAGCCAATAGTGACGATAAACAGCCCGGGGTCCAGATGTCCTTATATGGCAAGACTTCCTATAAGACTGACAGTCCTGTATGTGCATTGCGTATGGTTCTTGGATCACACTCGCATTCCTTGGGTATGTTTCTCTGGGAGCTTTTGATTTCCGCTTTGAGGGCTGGCTCAGACCTCCAATTGCTCTTATAAAAAAATATCTGTGACTGAAAGTTGAAAATGTGCAAGATTCTTTCTTTAAGTACACAAACACTCCGAGTCTAGCCGCTTTCCTGTAGTCTTGCCAGGTTTTCAGTATGTCTGATACCCGATCAAGTGACTTTTTGGGGGGAAGGAAAAAAAAAAGAAGGAAAAACACGGGAGAGGAATGCAGAGTATCCACACCTGTACCTTTTACAAGGCTTCACCAAAGGGACTGTACCAACGGGAGCTGATGCAGACACACACATACCGTATATAGCTGTGTAAACACATCTGCAAGGCCGTGGACTGAATTCCTAATTTCAGCAGAAAAAATATACTATCTTAAAGGCATGCGCTGTATAAACACCTGCGTGGAAGCCAAAAGGAGTGCCGTTTTATGCATCAGTGCCAAGTGTCCTTCTCCATCTGGTGGCACGTTGTCATCACAGAAGACAGGCTAACGACAAACGGGACTCTGAAGGAAGCACCTCTGTCTACTTCAGGCTCTTTTGCCCTGCACACACACGTGCGCAAACAGGGCACCTGGTGAGTCACAGCCAACAGCACAGGAACCAAACGACCAAACACCAAGCCTGAAGGGCTCAGACTCACCCCGCGCCTTTGGCTGGTACACACTGTAACTCGGGGCTAATTCCCGGCTAATTCCCAGGCAGTGCGAGGCCTGCACTAGGCCCACAGCCCAAACGCCTGTGTAAGTCTTTTTTCTCAGGGCAGCAAGGATGGGACTTGCTGTACTTGGCCTGCAGTGCGAGGACTTAGGACAGATTTATCCTTTAATTTTGGATTTCCTGGCTTTCTGCTGGTTTGTTACTTTTAAACATACTTTTTCTGTCAGTGAGATTCTTAGGTTTTGTTTAATAAAACTGATTCTCTGAAAAAGCCTCTTACATGGAAAGTTATAAAACACGTCTGGAGCCTCTCTCCCTCTGATATTCCCCCACCATATTTAGGCATTTAAAAAAGGCATTCTGTTTACCTGGTTACATTTGCATTTTGGTATGCATGTCATACATAGTTTGGTACACATATTATTTACCCAGCACTGGGGCCATCAGAGTCCTTCAAGCAAACAGATTTCAGGAGGCATCATGTTTGAGAACATACATTATTTACCATAACTGTTCCTCCAGGGTTTCTTCTCTTTCAGAACCAATCTAATTTCTTTTCATGGAGAATTTCAAGTACAAGCGATGACATCCAAATGACTTTAGCAGCCAAAGCACAGGGCTGGCAGAACAGAAGTATGGTTGTACAATACAATTCAGCCTGCTGGGGCTCTAAATGGATTTTTTTCCCCAAGAATCTAGCACACATAAGCTGCGCTACTGTAGTGCCGGTGTTAAGCATGCATATGTAGTACAGAAGGATGGAAAGAAGCGGGATATGGCAACGGGGGAAGGGTTACATACAAAGATGGGATCTTTCAAGATATCCATTGGGTTTCAGTTGCCTAATGAGATGCATTAGGGCAGTCTCCCTCATTAAGCACTAACGTACTTCTGCAGGTCAAAAGCCAAAACGCAGGCATTCCTCGTGCTTAAAGCTGAGGTCAAACAACATGACATCACCGAATATTCAAATGGTACAAGGTGGGGAGGGGGGAGGAGGGAAGAGTCATCCTTTGGGTTAAAAATAGAAAGAAGCGGTTATCTGTAATGATTTAATCCAAACCACAGGTTTGGGGCTCGAACACAAGCAGACCGCAGCGTTTGGGTTCGGGCTGCACGCAATGCCACACCGATCCACTCCCTTGTCCTAGTGGGACAGATCCCGGCAAGACGAGGGCACTGGGTTGTTCTGGAGGGAATGACAGCTGCAGGCAGGCAGCGGGGACTTACAGCCGCTTCTTCTACGCTGCAGCCTCCACTCGCCGTGCCAAGTATTTCAGAGTAAATAGGCACTCTCTCTATTCATAGAGAGCATCTATTAGGGCAGGAACACGTTACAAATACTCAGTATGATTCAGGAGGACACAGCGGCAATTTATATCCCGCCGTGTAATTATACCTTTTTTGGTCGCGCAAAACGCTCGCCGTACGGCCGGCCCGCGGGCAGCCCGCGCTGGGGGCCGACACCGCCGTGCCCCCACCCCTCCCGGAGCACCGCGGCCGGGCGCGAGGGGAGGGGAAGGCGGCGGAGCATTCCCCGGGCCGCCCCTAGCAACCGGCCCCGGCCCGCGTGCCTCCAGCACGGCCCGGCACGGCCCCGGACGCGGCTCGTGCGAGGCGAACACGAAAAAAATAAAAAGGGAAAAAGAGGCGCGGGGGTGCCTCGGGCCGGGGGGGGCGGGCGGAGGAATGCGGAGCCAGGGGTCAGGGCCGCTCCGGGGCGGCGGCGGCGGCAGCCACGCGGGGCGGGGCGGGCGGGCGGCGCGGCGCGCAGGAATGCGCGGAATGTCGCTGTTTGTCCGCGGCCCCATTCAGCCCATTGGCGAAGCCGCGCCGCCGCCGCCTATAAAGGGGCGCTCGGTGCACAGCTCGGCAGTCACGCAGCACTGTCCCGCCGGGTTTAGGAGCAGCACAGCGGAGAGGAGCAGCCCGTGCCTGCCCAGCGCGAACCCAGACAGCACCGCACCGTGCTGCTGAGAGAAGCCTCGACGAGATACGCTGCACCTCGTCTCGTCCTGTCCCGTCCCGTCTCACCGCACAGCAGCTCCAGGATGTTGCCCGCCAGCCTCGCTGTCGCCCTGCTGCTCGCCCTCCTCGGCCCGGTAAGTGCTCCCGCCGCTCGCCTCGCTCCTTCCCCGTCGGCCCGGCCCGGCCCGGCCCGGCAGCGCGGCTGACGGCCTCTCCCCGTCTCTCCCCGTGCTCAGGAGGTGCGCGGCCAGGAGTGCAGCGGGCAGTGCCAGTGCGGCTCGGGACCTGGCCCCAGCTGCCCCGCCGGCGTCTCCCTGGTGCTCGACGGCTGCGGCTGCTGCCGGGTCTGCGCCAAGCAACTGGGCGAGCTGTGCACCGAGCGCGACCCCTGCGACCACCACAAAGGGCTCTTCTGCGACTACGGTTCCCCCGCTAACCGCCGCATCGGCGTCTGCACCGGTGAGTGGGGCCGCTGGGGGAGCAGGTGGCGGGGTGGGGGTCCCGGAGGCCGGGGCGGTGTCTGACCGCCCGCCTCTTGTCTTCCCCCGCAGCTCGGGACGGAGCGCCCTGCGTTTTCTCCGGCATGGTGTACCGGAGCGGCGAGTCCTTCCAGAGCAGCTGCAAGTACCAGTGCACCTGCCTGGACGGCGCGGTGGGCTGCGTGCCCCTCTGCAGCATGGACGTCCGCCTGCCCAGCCCCGACTGCCCCTACCCGCGGCGGGTGAAGCTCCCCGGCAAGTGCTGCGAGGAGTGGGTCTGTGATGAGGCCAAGGAGCAGACAGCGGTGGGACCTGCGCTGGCTGGTGAGTGGGTGTCCCGCTTTGCGTGGCAGACTAAGGGGAAGGGGCATCTGCGTGGAGGCTGACGTGGCTCTGCTCCAGCAGCTGGAGCCCAGCAGTGAGTAGGGTCGTTTCTCAGATGCAGGTGGCTGTCTGAATTTCTCTGGGAGGGGTGAGAGCATCCAGCAGGGTACGATGTCAGATGGTGGGCTCATCCTGGTTGTCTGTCCCCTGCAGCCTACAGACTGGAAGACACTTATGGCCCAGACCCCACCATGATGCGTGCCAACTGCCTGGTGCAGACCACTGAGTGGAGTGCTTGCTCCAAGACCTGTGGAATGGGCATCTCAACCAGGGTCACCAACGATAATGCCTTCTGCAGACTGGAGAAGCAGAGCAGACTGTGCATGGTCAGACCTTGCGAAGCTGACCTGGAGGAGAACATCAAGGTAAAGAGTCTCATCCTTAGTGAATGATCTTCTAGGATGCTTCTATTTCCTAGCAAAAACTCCTACTTAAAAAATGTCGAGTTCTGATAGTAAGTTTCAAGTGCTAGAAATTTGAGTTCTGCTCCGTAAGTAAATAATATACAATTAAATGCTCCTAATACTTACACATTATGGCACTATGTAAAGCACATTTGCCTATTGAAAATACAGCCATTAGTAGTGCATCTGCCTGCTCTTAACGTGCAAGCTTGGTGCCATCTCAAAGCCTATCTTCTAAACATGTTGTATTCACTTGCATCCTAACAGAAAGGCAAAAAGTGCATTCGCACCCCAAAAATCTCCAAGCCCATCAAGTTTGAGCTGTCTGGCTGCACCAGCGTGAAGACCTACAGAGCTAAGTTCTGTGGTGTCTGCACTGACGGGCGCTGCTGCACGCCCCACAGAACAGCCACCCTCCCTGTGGAGTTCAAGTGCCCCGATGGAGAGATCATGAAAAGGAAAATGATGTTCATCAAGACCTGTGCCTGCCACTACAACTGCCCTGGAGACAATGACATCTTTGAGTCTCTGTACTACAGGAAGATGTATGGAGACATGGCATAAAGGAGACGCTAACTAGATTCTCAACTTGAACTGATTTGCATCTCATTTTGTAAACATGATTCAATAGCACAAGGTATTTAAATCAGTTTTTTAATTTCAACAAACTGCTCCATGTGACTTAAGACAATTTGTCTACTGACCCCAAACGGTGGTTTGAAGAAGGTAAAACGGACCGTGGAACCACAGCAAGACACAGCTTCAGAACATGCTGTTCATGAGGTGGTGTGAAGGGGTTAAGGGAAATGCACGGGAAAAGCAGACTTAAGTGAATGTTCCCTTAATGTGGTACAGTGTTGTGGTTTTTTTTTTGTTTTTTTTTTTTCATCTAGTAGTGCAATTGAGAAGGAGACCATAAGCATGTTTGCTGACACTGGTTTAGTGACAGCAACAGCTGGAATGCAAACCCTCACCCAGCAAAGTGCGAAGCAGAAGGTGTTCTGTTTAGTCAGGACCGTAATGTTTCAGCTCTGACACTCTGATTCACATGGCTTGGTCAGCAAGAATCAGAATCATGTCTATTAGACTGGACAGCTTGTGGCAGTTAGGTTACCTGTAACAAGCTATTTTTTATTAATATTGTAAATACTGTGTATATATATTTGTACAGTTATCTAAGTTAATTTAAGTTTTGTGCCTATGTGTAATGCTTTGATATTTCAGTGATAGCCTTCTTTTTTTGGAACAAGATAGGTAGGATCTAAAGCTTGTCTGACAATGCATTCAAAGCATGAAATGGATACTTTAGTGGAAACTGCTCAGTGCAAAATGATGAGTGGAGACTGAGATGGAGAGTGTTAGACTTGAGATGCCTGTATCCTTACAAAGCACTCATCTGTCTGGCAAAATGCATCTACCTCCACTTTATTGATCAAGTGGCTTTAAGAAAAATGGCTCTTCTGTAGCTAATCAGTCTTTCCACTTGAGCATTTGTTTCTTTCTTTGACGATGGCTCGTTTTGGACAGTTTATTTGTTGAGAAGTGTGACCAAAAGTTACGTGTTTGCACCTTTTTAGTTGAAAATAAAGTATTTATATTTTTTATATAAATGGCTTGACATCTCGTTTATCTTTGCTATTACCTTGTGTATTTCTCAAGGAGCTTTGCTCTGCACTAGGTTTAAAAAAAAAAAAGTGATGCATGTTTTCCTTCTCCAGAAACACACTCGGGAATAATCATTTATCTTGTGGTCTTTTGTTCTGTAGATAATGAGTCAAATGTGGTATACTACTCTCAATTTGAATGGAGGGCAGGGCCAGGCTGGTTCTGCCAAGCCCAGTATCACATTAGAATGTGCAACAGGTTCCTTAAGCATCATGTAGTGCCTTTAAAATGAGCCAGCTGATCACTGTAGTTTTCAACCCCTGCAATAGTAATCCATGCAATGTGCTTAGTTTTACTATGGTGTTTCATTGGATATGACTCCTTCAGCAGCAGATACTTCAAAAACTGACCTGAATCAAATCCAGAAGTCCAAAACCTGGTAGAATTCTCAGGAGTTAATGAGCTATATCATACAAGTTGTAGAATAATATGGATTGGAAGGGTCCTCTTAAGGTCTTCTGATTTAAACTTCATGCCAAGTAATGCTGGCTTGCATATGTTTCTACCCAAGTTATAACCTTGCTGTTTTGGTAGATAGAGCACTGAACTTAGATGCAGAATAACTGAATTATCTTCCTCCTTAATTACTTGGGGGGCAAATCGTTTTAATTGCTAGTTTGGTCTGTAAAATATCCTTTGATTCAAACTCTTGCAGGCCAACAGAATGGAAACGTAAGAGCTATGCATTTTGATGATGGTCCAAGCATTCTAGATAAGAAAAAACTGGAAGGACAGTTGAGACTCTCTTCAGTTCTATGCTAGGTCCTACATTTAGTAACAGACTTTGCTCCTTTATTAAGACTAGGGAATTCTTTGAATTTAAATTTAACCTTTGCGCTAGAAGCATTAGTTTTTGTTTTCAGAAAAAACACATGCTCTCCAACAAGAATCCTTTTCAGGCAAACAAGTTCAATCTGGAATTTCCTGGTGGTGAAAGAATGTTAGCTTACAAAAATGTCCATCCTTCTTGAGCACCTTCCAAGCCCATTGATTTCAGCTAGCATTAGCAGCAAATCAGTATAACACCAGCTTTGACTAATGATGGACAGCGGGGTGCTAAACTAATAGGAAGTCAATGGGAGTCTTTCCAGTGCCCTCACCAGACTGTGCACAAGGCCACAGAAACATTTCCCCTTCCTCTCAAAAATACAAGGAATTCTCCTGGCATGAGGAAGTGGCCTTCTGTGTCCCATAAGAAATAGTTTTGGGTAGCCTCTGGCTCTTATGTTCCCTGTGACTCCAGCATTTCTTTTTCTCTCTCTCTCTTTTTTTTTTTTTTTTTTGCAGGTTATGAATGCGATGCAGCCATTCAGTTCACCCTGGAAACACTTCAAATATTCGTACAACCACAAGGATTGGTTGTCCAACTGCTACTGTATCTCCGCCCCCAAATATTAAGCGTCTGGCTCCAGCAGGGAAAGGACATGCGTGGACTTCATTCATAGCCATCTGTGTAGAAGCTCTCAGTATCAGAGGAACAGGAAGAAGCACAGTAGATCTGGTAGGTTGTGATTAATGCCCTTAGAGATGAGGTATTTGTGATGACGCTCAAGCCTATTGATTAAAAACCTACACTATGTTCTTTTAAAGTGGTCAAAACTGATACTGGAATGACCATTCCATTTAACATCAGCCTCGCTCATCTCATCATTGGCTCATGAGATTCACTCAGGTTTTGCTTCTAAGGCGGGGGCTTTGTCACAGACCTGAAGCTGCACAGCAGACTGGCATCCCCTGCCACTGCCCACCAGCTGGATCTGGCATACAAGGCTGCAGGACTGGAGAGAGGCAGAGGCACTCTGCTTCAGGAAGGGCCACCTGTAACTCAAGGCACCCACAAAGGTGCACTCCAAAAGCAGCTCAGAGCCATGCTCTCTGCTTGGTAATGCAGGTACATCTTTTTTGCCCACCATCTGACAAATTACTGCACTGTTTCATAGGCCAGAGGAGTAGTAGGAAGAGGCCTCCTGGTAGAATATTTTAACGATGCTTTGTTCTTATCGCTGTGAATTAAAGTAAGGGAGTATGTTGCATATACAGATGTGTTTGGCAAGTTGTTACTCTCCCCTGAATATATCAAGAATTGTACATTTCAGCTTTCGCTGCAACATAATGGTTTACAGTCCTTTTCGAAGAACGTATGTAGCCTTCTGGCAGTAGCATGCATTTTACACATTTCACAGGCATTAGACTTCTGAAGGTTTTTACCTCTGAAGGTAAAGAAATTTAAATAATTTCCTTTAAGATCTCCTGGAGGTGTAGGCATGCATCACGCTGCATGTACAACTTTCTTTCAAAGATATCCTGGGAAAAAGGAGCCCTTGTGTGGAATTTATGGCATCTTAAATAATGGATAAAATGTGGGTTTTTCAGCCATAAAAATGTTTCCCCATTTCATTCTTCATGCCCAAGATATATGGATGCAAGAGTAAAAACCTGACTTCAAAAATCACAAGACACTCTTACATGGGATAGAATGTTGGTTCACATTCCTTCCAGAATACCTTGTTTGGGGAGTTTGCTTTTGGATGTTTGAGTTTGTATCCTCAGAAAATTCTGTGATGTGGGTTTGCCACTGCACTTTTAAAATACCTTATTCATATATGAAGGTACATTCAATCAAATGACTGTCTCCTTAAAATGGATCTCCTACAATACTAATAACGCAGTACATAAAGCACCACTGTCAAGTCAATACTTATTAAATAAGTGATACTCAATCACTAAACAGGAATTCAAAGTGGCTAGAGCTCAGAGTATCAAATCATTTTTGAAATATCTCTAAGCCATCGTATTTTAGATTTTTGTCCCATAACACATTTGCATGGATTTGCAGCTCAGCTTTTTAACACAAGACAGATGTGAACAACAGACACAGATTATATCCCTTTCATATGAAATAGGCTCTACTCTCCAAATGGAATTCTGTCAGATTCCTCTGAGCTAAGAAACATCCAAAAGACACTAGTTAAGAAACTCTATAAGAATGATCTACTTTTAGTGATCCATAACCACACAGGAACAAATAAGTCTTTGAACAGTTTCCAGCTGTTTGTCTCACAAAGTTGGAGACTCAGCTGAGAAAACTGACTTTTGGGCACATCTCTAGAAATAGCATACTCTGCATCACTTGTGGTTTTTTCATTTAGCACATCTTTATCAGACCTTGCACTTGAAGAAAGTACTATTACACCGAAAAGGACATTAAATGTAAGAAGGCACTGTAATATTTTTACCTAAACATATAATAATTCAACCATTCTGACTTTGCATCCTACCACCAAAAACACTGCTTAAATGTGGCTTTAACTGATATTATACTATGCCTGCATATGGAAGTAGTTAGCAAGGAGAAGTTGGGATGAAATACCAGTATAAGGCTTTGCCCCAAACCCAAGAAGAATCTGAGAGAGGAAGTACCTCAGTTAACTTATTTTTCCTCTCATTTTCCACTTCTTTCCTCCCTGCAGTTCCTTTGATTCATGCCCATAAATGGACATACCAAAAACCACCGCATTCTCACAGTGTTTTTCAGCCTGAGTGGAACCAGGAAATGCCAGGAATTTCTTCAGAGAACCTGCTCCCAAACAGTGCTAAAACCTTCAACACATTTGGAGTTTGAATGCAGTTTAGAACTATGACTAAGGTTCCATCTCCACTGCACGATCCAGGACTGCTCCTGCATGGAGAGACAAGAGCTTGCAGTCACTGCTGCCAGCCCTGGCTGACCCAGCTCTTCTTCATTCTTGTCTGAGCCCATTCTCCCTGAGAAGCAAACCAGGGGCGGTTCTGGAAAGACCCCCCAGAAACCTCAGACTGTGTATCGTAACAGCATTCCTCAGCTACTATGCATTATTGAGGCAGTGCCAAATGTGTTCGCTTAACGGTAAGTAAATCCAAGCCTAACAGTGGCAGTGTTTATGCAGAGAGGAGCAGCCTTGCAAGCTGGACCAGCAGGTTGCTAACATAGCACTGCATGGTAAACGCAGCCCAATGGTGCCTCCATTCATTGCTTGGCTGTATTAATTGGGCCACTGAAAGAGACACACAATCCAAAATGTTTGTTGCTGTAAATTAGTTCTATTAAAAGCAGATATTTAACAGCTTTCAGCAGCTACAAAATATATTTCCCTACTCCCGATCTAAATGCTGAGAAAAAGCTGCTCAGCTGGTTTTCAGGATTTAAGTATAATTTAAGCTCACTGAGATAGCTGCACGTGCAGTGCTTCAGACCAATTGTTGCCTGATGTCCCGATGCTGGAGAACTTAAGGAGCTGCACCGGGCTGAGTGTCTAGGAAGGCTCCCTGCAGGGCATGAGCTGGCACCCTGGCATTGCTGGGCAATAAGCACCTGCAGGAACACAAATTACACAACAAAGCCTTCTGTAAACAGCTAAAACTATAACCAACAAGACAAGTGATAAGCCACTGCATCTGGTAAATGAATGTGACAGACACTAATTCTAAAGACATCTGAAGTTCAAGCTTTAGATAGCAAAATATCAAGGAAGGTCCTAAATTTGATCTTAATGCACTGTGATGTGCTGTGGTGTTAATCATGCTGTATTTCTTAAATCATACAAAATTAATAAGGAAGTATGTATTCTTAAGAAAAAAAAAAAAAAAAAAAAAGAAGATATCTGATGGCTTCCAAGAGGGGAACATCATGAGCTTTGTGAGTTAGAACAGAATAATAGAATCATTAAGATTGGAAAAGACCACTAAGATCATCTGGTCCAGCTGTCAGCCCATCACAACCATGCCCACTAACCATGTCTCTTGGTGCCACATCTGCCCTTCGAAGAAAAGCAATGGAAAAAGAAGCATGATAACAGTTGAGAACCACTGTAGTCTGTAAAGCCAGAGACAAAAGTACTGGTTGTGCTGAGAAAAGATTTATTTTCACAAATTCCCAATTTCTGCCACTTTAGGTAAGGTCAGTATTAGAGTTCATCAATTTCAGTGGAAGTGAATCTTGGTTTTCACTTAATTTTCAACACAATTTATGCAAGAGGGGAAACATGCAGGACAATGGAAGTACGCAAAAGTCACATTTGGCCTTTTCCATTTATACCTATTGTGCTAATTCTAGGCTTGTTCCAAGTCAAAAAGTCCAAGGTCAGAAAGTTGATGAAGCTTCTGAAATCCTATGATAGAGTTAATGAAGAAGGCCAGCTCACTGGAAATTGCCACGAGCTTCTCTCAGTAGGTTTCCCTTCAACACTGTAACTGTAGTTGTTGCTCAGTTGAGAGGACATAACCAGATCACAGGATTTTCCTCTATGTGTGACTCCAAAACTTTTTGTAAGATGGCATATATATGTTTCCTTCCATTCATGGCTCCTTCCAGCCACAGCTTGACAGACTCAGACGATAAGTAGTCCTACTGGAAAGATCTCCACAGATCAGAACACACCCCAGGCAGTGATCACAAATGGATCCCAGCATTGCCAATGCTCACAAGAAACTTGGCATCAGTGTTGCAAGGGAGGGAAGCACTAAGATCGTTTGCTGTGTTATATGCTCAGCATTGTTGTTCATACTTAAGCTTCATAGCAGTAATAAACAGCAGTGGAGTAATGCCATTTTGTTGTTATATTAGATACACAACAAAACAAATTGGCAGTGTTACCCAGAGAACCAGATCCTTGAATCTAGACCACACAGGATAAATCTAGTAGAAGGATATCCAATAAGGTCCCACCTTACACACACACACACATAGTAGCTTTCTGTATTATGCAGCTATCCTCATGAGGATGCAGTTATCATATAAATGTGTCACCTCATGCAGTAATCTGCTTTACTAACTTGATTGTTTTCATTCAACTTTGGAAAACTGTATACAACTGGGATTGTTAGTGCTGACTTTTCTGACTTCTCCAAGTGTATAATGAATGTGACAAAGCTTTGAAGTACAGCCAATCTTTAGAGAGCAATAACTCTTAGGGTAAAAACATGTTTTCTATATCAAAAGTTAATTGACTTCCTATATGCAGAATTTCACACAATTGAAAAGCAAATTTTAGGCTCTTTATGTATTGTTTTCTTTGGCTTTCGCCTCGCATTCTCCACAGACATTAACAAAACAATGTAGAAACTACACGAATATTTTCTATCAACTGTGCATAGACACATGTGATGCTCCCCCCACTCCTCACACCTGCACACACAAACCACAGCCAGAGCCAAACATGCATTGTAATGCTGTCTGATAGAATCTTCTGCTGCACGGTGAAGTCTTGTTGTGAGATGCAGCAGGTACGTGCTCCAACTCTGTCAAAGGTCCTTCCACATAATTAGATTTCACTGAACCAGTCTTCAAATGTGTTTGTGCTCTCTCTATCCACACTGTGAAAACCTGTGGGCTACCAGCACTGCTCAGAAACAATCTGCCCTTTAGTCAGAACAGCCAGAAAATACAGATTTGAAGCATGTATTCCCTTGGAGCAAATGCAGAGGAGGGCCACAAAAATGATCCAAGAGATGGAACATCTCCCCTGTGAAGATAGGCTGAGAGAGCTGGGGTTGTTCAGCCTGCAGAAGAGAAGGCTCTGGGGAAATCTGATAATGGCCTTTCAGTATCTCGAGGGTGGCTATAAGAAAAGGAACAGATTCTTTAACAGGGTCTGTTGTGATAAGACAAGGGGAAATGGTTTCAAACTAAAGGAGGGGAGATTTAGACAGGATATAAGGAAGAAGTTTTTCACAGTAAGGGTGGAGAAGCACTGGAGCAGCTTGCCAAGAGAGGTAGTGGATCTCCCATCCCTGGAGACACTGGAGCTCAGGCTGGACAGGGTTCTGAGCACCCTGATCTAACTGGAGGTGTCCCAGGGCAGTTGGACCAGATGGCCTTTATAGGTCTCTTCCAAACTCAAGCGATTCTCTGATTTGAGCTCTGGTGCCTGCATTTTGTCTGGCTGCTTCTCAAAAACACGGCCCATAGCAGTCTCAGACCAGCAGCTCCGCAGCAGAGCACACATCCCCGCGCCGTGCTCCAGGGCCGCTCGGTGCCTGCTTCTGTAGAGCTCCGCTGCAAAATGCCGCTTCCCGGCATCACACCGACACCGCGTGGCCGATCGGCCACATGCTCGCTGCTCGCTGCAGGCTTTGCCTCCTCTCAGCTGCAGGTAAACGAGCTCAGTGCGCCCGGTTCGGTGGTAGGCATTTCATTTCCCGTTTGAAACAATTCCTGTTACGGTGAGGGTGGCGTGAGATAAGCGAAGACTCGTTCGGAATAGAGGGGATCTTTTCTATATTCCCATAAAATGTTGGAATAATAGCTGCATGCACATTGTGTTATTTAGACATTTATTTATACACCCTGTATATCAATGTTGTCTGTATTAAATACGCCCAAAATAATAATAACAATTTTAAAAAGCACTCCATTAAGTACTGTCTGGTAGCAGCTGCAGGCTGCAGCGTGAGGTCTCTCTGATGTTCTCTCCCCTGCTCTTGGGCTGTGGCAGGAGCCACATGCAGATCCTCCCTGTACATCCTCTGACTTTCCCAGTTTCCCAGGAGTATCTGGTCTGGATCGTAGTAACATAGAATCATTGAATCATTAAGGTTGGAAAAGACCACTAAGATCCATCAATCATCAGCCCAACCCCACCTCGCCCACTAAGCCATGTCCCTCAGGGCGACATCCATCCTTTTCTTGAACAGCTCCGGGGACCGTGAATCCACCACCTCCCTGGGCAGCCTGATCCAATACCTCACCACTCTTTCTAAGAATAAATGTTTCCTAATATCCAACCTGAACCTTCCCCTGGTGAAAATTAAGGCCATTCTCACTCATCCTAGCACTGTTACCTCGGAGAAGAGGGCAATGCCCACCTCACCACCACCTCCTTTCAAGTCTTTGTAGAGAGCAATAAGGGCTCCCCTGAGCTTCCTCTTCTCCAAATGCCGCCATATCCACATGCTGCAATACATCCAGTAATTGTCAGCAGGAGGTTTCCAGAAAAATAATCTGGAAGAGGGTTGTATTTATTGAAGGAAATAATAAAGAAAAAATATGTTTTAAATATCTTGCTTTTTATCTTTATGCCTCTTTGAAACTCATTAACCCTCAGAAGCCCAAGCACTGGGATGGGCAGGGCTCACTTCTCCATAAGTGGGTACAGCTTCACACATGGGCACAGGGGATCTGTTAGCAATCCATGTAATTGCCCTATGTAATTACATCTCTTTTTCCAGCTGACTAATTAGGTTACAACAAGCTTTTGCATTCAGTTATTGAAAGGGAAACTCATGTCCCTGCTAACTTCTTTCAGCATGCATAGACAATGAGTCGTGTCCGTTTTGTGTAGGTTTGGGCTGATGAATGGGATCTTGGGTCTGATGCTCAGGGTCTAACCCAAATACAGTGTAAAAAACCTTTGATCCAGCTCCTTAGTTAAGACCCGCTTCTGCTGAATGGATTTGGGTGTGCAAACGGCCAAGAGGACTGCAGTGCACAAGTACTGCTCCCAGGCTGCTGTTTGGAGAACTCAGATTAGGTAAATATTTCTTTACGTAGTTTGCTTTCATACAGAAATCTCAGTACACCCTTCTTTCCCGTTAAAGGTGGAGGCTCAGCCAAGCAAGTCTAAGGACATTTTCAGGTTAGCTTCTTTCCCTAGCACTGTATTCCCCTAGTAAATATTTTATGTTCTAATTCTGACTTAGCACAGAAGCTCCTGCTGTTTTGGGGTTGGCTTTGACATTCTTATCACCCAGCAAAACCTTTGCCTTTATAAAGTGTCATCTCTTACACCATCAAAATCTGCTACACCTTAGGTGTTTGAGAAAACAAGCTTCCAAAACAAGGGCTAAAATTAATTCATATTCGGTTTTTAAGGGTAAGGTTTTAGGAAGGTCTTTGCCATCTACCAAATCTCCACCATCTATCTTGTTATTAATAATGGGAAATATTTCCTTTTTCTCTATCTGCCAAACCCTTTGAGCTATAACAATCTTCTGGCTATTTTTTTTTCCTTTTATAAAAATACATGTGATTGTTTGCAACTAGTAAAACCAATTCCTTCCAACTCTCACCGCACTGCCCCTCTTCTGAGGCCCATTTAGTAATGGAACAACTGCAATTTCTGCACTTCAGTTATCACTCCACAAGGTCTCATCCTCTTCTCAAAGGCAACTTCTACATCTCCCCTTCTCCTCAAATGGCCACATTTCCTTGCTAAACCACCAAAAGCACAGCATTTATTTCTCCAGCACAGATATCTTTGTGCCTTTCTGCTCACCTACAGGTGCAGTTCACATGTCCACACTGGGAAGAGGATGTTCCTTGATTGCAGTTGCCTTGCTCTTAAGGCATTGATTTCCCTGTGCTTCTTTATGTTTGCTTGTTTGCTTGCTTGCTTTGCTATTTGTTTATGTTAGTATCATAGTTTTGGGCTTTCAAACACTCCAGAACAAAGGAATACTTCAGTTGGCCAAGCCTTATTCGTTTGCCTGTCCATTTTCACAGCCTACAGGTAACAAACAAATCCAAGATTAACACAGATTTAGGCTCTAGTCTTCTAGGTATCCTGACTCAAATATACACAGGACTGACTCCGTATCACTTAGAAGTCCAACTACTCACTTCAGATATGTGGCAACATAGTGCCTGCTTATCAGCCATCTCATCACATGCAAAGGCTTTTGCCTGAGACAAACCGGACTGCAGCAAATTTACTCATAGAAGCATAGATTTTTTGAGTGATTTTTGTGTACTCTGATTTTAAACTCCACAAGCCTTTTCCTTGTAGGTAGATCTTTTCACTTGTAAACCTTTGGATTTGCAATTGTCTTTGATGCCCAGAATGCCCAGCTTTTATAAGTTTCTTTTAGATGAGGATGACTTATTTTGAAAAATCATCATTGTTTTGCAAAGGATTCATTCAGCTTGCTGCAGGGATCTCATTTTCAATGTTCAAGGTGCTACACACAAGGAGCTATGTGTGTTGAGTACAATTTTCATCAGATGTTGAATCTATATGGCTGTCACAAACTGTTTCCTTGGTGTTTATCTCATCTCTCTGATGACAAGGCTATAGTGATTGTACATCATTTTAACAGACACTTCAGACTCAGAGCCAGCAGGTGCAGAGGTGTAACAACTGCTGACTTCTTCCTCAAGGTGCTTTTTGCTCTTCCAAAATCTGTTTGCCTTGCCCTAGGAACACTGGGAATATGCCAACTGGCCCAGCCCTGCTAAAACTCTCCACTCCTCCATGTCAACAGTGATTCAGTCCAAGTCCTATGCCCTGGAACCTGACGTCTGCAGCCAAGTTTGTTGACTTAACTTACAGTATTTACCGCCCAGTCCATTAGCTAAGTTTCCTCTGAAGTCATGAGTGTTGTCATACCACCATCCACCTCTCCAGATTGATCCCAAATATTTTTGGCTTGCTGTGTTCTGGTTTTGTGTTATACAGGGGCAAGGGGTCTTGCTTTACTTTTTTTTTTTTTTTTTAATTCCTTTTTTTTTTTTTTTTTTTTTTTTTTTTTTTTTTTTTTTTTTCAGGAAGCTACAGACAGCCTTGTTTATATTATGTGAACTCAAATATTACATCCATTCCTTTAAAATATACCGAGAACAACTACAGTTCCCAACGATAAAGAGTTGATACAGAGTCATAGGCATTTCTGCCCCATTTGAAGCCAGCAGTGGAATTTAACAGCACAACTTTAAATGTTCTGAGCTCATTTGGACAGGGAAAGAAAACTGTTACCATCTGCAGTATAATTAGTTCCACTGCTATGTTTGATGCACAGCATATACGGTAAGGTACATTTAAAACACCCTTCCTCAGTCTACCTAGAATAAACTTCCAAAAGTATTTTGGATTTTTGGGCCTCAGTAATTTAGTCTTCCCAATGCTCTCATCTCTAAAACTTGCAGTAGGAGTGTTAGCTAATTACAAGAATGTGAAGTATTTCACAAAAACTTAGGAAAGCCCATTCTTCTCCAAGCGGTTTGCTTGGATTTCTACAGTCCTGGAGCCATATTTCTTTAGAGCACGTACACTGAGCCAAACAGATCTTTTCCTGTTACCTCAGATCAGACCAGGAGAGAGGCAGGTATCAGCAAGTGTAGCTGCATTCACTTCTATCCAGAGTCAAATGCATCCACAGGTGATTATTAAACTTCACAACTTCCCTAAACAATTTATTTATTTTGAATAGCAGAACCAATGTACATAATTACCTTCTCCAGTGTAAAGTCGCTAATTACAGTTATCACCTGGTAGAAGAACTGCAACGAAGAGTATAATTAAATTTTGGCAGTGGATTGTGCCACCTGATACAGCCAGCAGGTACAGGATTTGAAAGTGAATTTGTCATTGTTGGGCAGTATGCTCTCTACCACCTAGAAATCCAGAGCTTTGATGCAGATGTTGAATGCCCTGCAAAGCTAAGGCTTCCAGCACAGGGAGATGGGAAGAGACACAATTTCTTTTCCAAGCTCCAGACAGATACTGGTTTGAAGTACAGCTTTGCCAGGGAGGAGTGAAGGCAGAGCCTCACGTGTGTTATGGACACAACCAAAGAGCACTTCTGCTGCCTCCTGAATGGAGCAGATCATTCAGGAGCTTTGGGGTGACTCAGTTTTCCATCCCACTGCATTCATTGCATTTGAGCAGAGAAACTAAAAATAAAAGGGACTAAAGCTGCAATAAAAGGAAACAAATTTAATACATATCGTGGCTGAGGAGGAATATGATAATTTGCAATGGCATCCTTTAAAATCTCTTTCCAGGCTTCCATATTCCATTATTCCAAGTTTGTCCATGGTCTCCATGGCAGCCTTTTCTGAGGCTGTAGGCTGGCATGGTGACTCACAGTGGTTCGGTGAGGAACTCCTTTCCAGAGAAGCCTGAGTCACAGGATGCCAGATCTGGACTGGTTTCCTGTCAAACAGAGGTTCCTGAGCTATGGCAGACGAACCACTCATGACACACAAGCTGCCTCAGTGTGCTGCTCCCAGACAGCTGGATGTGGCCGCAGGGTGTATGAGGGTGAGCAGGAGGCGCTGCTGCTGCTGGCAATGGTGGTACCCAAACAAAAATATGTGGAAACTTCTGCTTTAGTAAGTCACTGGGTTCACATTCTGACCTTTAATTCCTCAGAAAGGCAAGAACAGTTTTCCACAGCACAGTAGTAAAAGAGCTGAGTATGCCCCCAGATGGCTTCCTGACCCCATTAGTGGTGTAGCTGTGGGCATGACACTATGGCAGCTGCCCAGTTACCTTGCCATAGGAGAAGCCCCCCCAGAGCAGTGGGATGGATGGCAGCTCATACAGCAAAGGGGAACTGTCAGGTCATGGCTTGAACTGGTGATGGAGAACCTGGTGAAGGGGTGTGGCTGGCCCAGGGAGCACAGGCAAATTGTTTGCACCTGTGTTCCCCACCTGACCAGAAGGGGTGGACCCAGGGTGGAGCTGCCCTGAGCTCATTTAAGGACCAGCCACGGGAGGGAGAACATACCTTGGGCTTAGGCTGCTTCTGAGGAGGAGTGCTGCATAGCTAGAGAGCCCCTTCACCAGCTGGGTAAGGTCCATTCTTCTTTCTGTAATGCCTATCAGTCTGTGAACACTTTGCCTGGTATTGCCAAGAACATGTCAGAAACAAGTTTGCTTCTTTCTGAGCAGAACATAGTGGCACACAGGCCTTTTTAGCATTGAGCTTTGCTGTAGAGCTTGGAAGAAGAGAGGCTGGAAATGAGACTTTTCCTCCCAGCTGCATGCCCTAATCAAAAAGCCACTGATTTAAGCTCTTCACTATTCCTCTTTGTCTTCTGGCTGCCATGAGCTTCACTTTCCTGAAAAATGAAAAGTGCTCTCCCATGGAGCAGATGAGTACCTCCTCCCAGCCTGGTTTATAACCTTGTATTTAAAGGGATAACTTTGTACTTTGACTCTCAGACTAAGGATGGCCAGAAATGCTGGCCACCCACTCTCAGGATGAGACAAAGCAGGCCTGGCAGGTGCTGCTATCAGGGGCTGCTGTGTGCTGCATGGGAGCAGTTCAGAGCATGATGGATGTGCTGAGGGCACGTTTGCCAGATCAGACCTGTGTCAAATACAGTAGATAGGTATTGCTTTGTTTTCTATTTAACACAATGGACAGCCTGAGGCAAGTGAGAGCAAGAAATCCATCAGGCACTGGTCAAGTGAGTTACCTTACAGCTATGGAGAAGGAAGCAGCCAGCCCTGAAAGTACAGCCCCATATGCATTGTGTCAGCAGCAAAACCATTCTGAGATGTCCTCTCATCTCTGCCCCACCACCCTAGAAAGTCAGGCAAGTAAACAAGTCAGAATATGGGAAAAGTGGAAATTTCTAGCAAGGTCACATCCTACACTCCTCTCAGCAACCATCCTTACTCAATGACCATCAGCTTTCATAGCTACTCATCCTCCCTTCCAAAGTCTTCCCTAGGTCAAACCAACAGTCAGCTGTTCCCTGAGGCCTAACCTGTTCTATCCTGACCTAGGAGTAGGGGTAGCCATGCCTCTTAACACTGCATTACTTTCTGGAGGTGTTAACATCTCTGTCATTTGCATTCTCATAATATCAAATGTAATAATACCAAATGTAAGAATATTTCCTCCCTAGAGAAGGTAAAGTTATCTCCCAAATATACTGATTATTGGTGTACTTTGCTGTGAGTCCCTTCTATTGAAATTTTATTCCGTGTCAATCTGAATTAAATACAGCCTTGATAAATGAGACTTATATGGAACTTTTCACTAGCTCTTGCCTGGAATCAGGCATGATGGTCACTAGTTATTCCAGCCTAGGAGAGTTAGGAAAAACTTACTTTCAGCCTCTTTGTCCTAACCATACCTTAACAGCAGGATTACTCCCACTATTTCATATTTTTCTGTCTTCCTCTTCTATCAGAGGCCCGACAATACAGTTCTTTCATCGCAGTCAGGCTTCACTAATGCTGTACCTCTACTGATAACTTCTGTTACAGAAAGAAGCTGCTAGAATAATTCACTATGACTCCTTAAGGGAGGAATTCATCGCAGTTCTTGCCCATCTTTCTTAATATTTTTACCCCCCAATAATGAATCTAACATTTTGGTTGGAAGGAAAGATATCTTCAACTTGAAAAGATTAAAAGCACCCTCCCAACCCCGAAACAAATGAAATACATTGTTATATACCTACACTACTGTTCCATTAGGCAGTAGCATTTGGCATAAAAAGGATCACAAGCTGCATACATCATCTGATGTTTTTATTGGTCACAGGCAATGTTACAAAGATGTTACACTGAATAATGCTGTCACAGTCATGTGGTAATGTGAGGTTGCTACAACACATTTAAATTTCACACAGTGAAACTACTTACGAGAAAAATCATGCTTATAAAAGAAGATCAAAGAAATACATTTGGTTAAAACAAAAAATGGTCCCAGGATGTCAGCCCACTCAAACTGAAGCTAATGGAAAAGCTTCCATTGACTTCAGCGGGCTTTGAATCCTGCCTCCAACTTGCCCTGACCAAGCCATTAGGTAAAATGCCTCTCTGATCTGTCGCAGGCTCTTCAGACTTTTAACATACTTGTGCGTGATGTATTTTCTTTTAAAATGAGACAAATATAATGTATAATTGACTATGCCAAACTTAATACACTGCAGAGCCAATTTTGGCTCATCAGCTTTAGAGAGAGTGGAAGAATTACAAAAGTGATAGCATGTGTCCTAGGAAAGGAGGGAGTTACTACACTCCCAAGTGCCTGTAGCAGCTGTTTGTGTGGTCTGAGAGCTTCCAAGGAAGCCCATTATATGCTTGTGCTGCATTTGCATCAGGCAGTGTCTGCATTCAAGACAGGTAACTTATGTGATCTAGTATTTAGATGATGTAGAAATAAGGAGATGCTAAAAACGTATTGAGGATGTGGCCATTTGCTGCCAACGGGCAGCCTGTGGGCACTGACTTGTAGTGATAGGAAGTAATCATTTTACCATTCTGGCAACAATCTGTGTGTGAAATTATCTTGGAGCAAAAAAAAAAAAAAAAAAGAGGGGGTGGATTTCAAAACCACAACAGACAAAAATGATGCACCAAATCTAAAAAGGCATAAATACAAGTTTAATTTGAAGCAAGTTATTTCTGAGAACTCGGAGATCTTTCTGAATTTCTGGTTGAGTTGATGGCTCCTGCTCATTCTGAGGATGCACAAAGCAAACATGCAAAATATGCATCAAACACTTCTTCAGTGTTGGAGACACTAGAGGGCAGCAACGCACCAGCACGGCTCCGCTAGCAGAACTCCTTTAGCCAGGAGTTTATTCCTTGCTGGCGGAGTTTCATGTACCAGTCTTACCGCTTACCTCTATATATGTTCGTGTATTGCAATGCTGCAGTATTACATGAGACCCAAAGCTCAGAATGTAACTCATGCTTCAAGGAAATGTGCTGCTGTTTGTATTTCAGTGGTCAAGAATGTAGTTATTTCCCCAAACTGTACAACAGTTGCTGATTAGAATATTGACCACATTGATTGTAAACTTGTGCTTTATAAAGCTCTCCCTCTCCAGTGCACGTAAAAGATAGTTCTGTTTTTGTCTCAGATTGTGATGATCAAATATTGATAACATTTAATAATGGTCATGGTTTATCATATTCAAGGGGGAACGACAGGAGCTGCCACCCTGTGTTATATACATAGTCCATCAGGAGTCCCTGAGATACAAATATGGCACCCACTTTCCTCCCCACTGGCATTTTGGTCAAGAGTTCTCAACAAATGTTCCAGCTTACTTTAAAAAAAAAAAGTTTTTTCATGAATTAAAAAGTCTATTTACAAATCTGTTGTGAAATGGACAAAAAGATTCCATAGGAAAAATCAGACAGTTTCTAAAGTTGGTAAATATGTTTTTAACTGTAAAATGTCAGATACTGGCTGTTTTCTGTCTTGATAGAAGCTGAGTCCTGTAAGTAATTCTATATCTCTGACTCGAGCTGTGTGAAACTTCATTCTCTCTTCAACCCACAGCGACTCAGGCCTCCCATCCTAATGGGAAAGAGGTGGAAAGGAAGGCTTTGTGAAATATCTTCTGATATACATTTAATCAATTAATAAAAGATATTTTGATGTTTTATGACAACAGAAAGCAGTAACTGGTGGCAAACACCTAACAAACAAATAGAAAGCACTGGATTCTATAAATAATGATATGCTTGCGCAAATTTAATACTTGCTGTTACTTCCTCAAGTATACAAAATTTGTAGCTGCATCAGTGGAAGCTGGTGATAGTGAGGAGTGACAGGTGAGGTCCAACATTCATTTACCACCTGTATGATAAAGCTACTGCCGGGAACTGTGCTTTAAGTGGGGAGTTACTTGTGTAAATTTTCCCTGTAGGACAGACAGCACACTTCACATACTTTGTTCTGGTTTATATGGAGCATAGCTATGTATGTTCCTACCACAGTGCAAGCTACTGAACTAGAAACAATCAGTGCTCTTCAGGAATATCTGTTTTTCCTTCAGGGTATGCATTTGATCTAACACTGAACCTCTTTTGTGGATAACTCATCTCCTAGACACTCCTCAGCTTTCTCAAATGATATGACTGAATGTTGCTGTTATAGAAAACTATATGCATCACGCTGATTCTACCCAGCTACCTGTAAGTTTTGGTCTTCGAACAGGAAATTTTTATTTTCCCATTTAAGAATATATATACATTTTCATATAATGCTGTTTACAAAAAACTATTGTCTTCCCTCTCAAGATGATTGTGACAGACTAGAGTTTTTAGTCTTTAATTAGCTAGTCACTGATACACAGAATGAGCTCAAGCCTGGCTTTATGGAGACTGAACAGACTACTTACTGCACAGCTTTCATTGTTGTCTTCTCTGTGAGGTACAATGAAAGATAAGGCATCAAGAGATCCTTCACACTTCAAAGGAGTTTCAGAAATATTTTTACAAGTCGTCAGCACAATGAAGAAGTGAGTTGGAATGGGAACTTCTGAGTTACCAGGGTGTCTGAAATGCAGAAGATATTTCTGTAAATCAGTAAGTTAACGCTTGTACGAAGAAAAAACGGCAGTAATCAGCTGTAGTCTGGTACACTGATTTTTAGCAACCCATGTATTTACTCTGAAGAAAACTTGGGTCTGGAGGGAAATTCACCTGTAATCAAAGTTGGCAGCATATTTCAGATTAATATTTTGCATATCAAGTTTAGCTTGTAGGCCAAAAATGGTGAGATATAACAACAAAGAACTGACTTATAAAAAGGTGCAAGAATTTATCACCTATCTGTTCTCTTGAACCAGTTCTGCTATCTGGGAGTAACTAGTACACTTGTGCTGACAATTCAGTAGTGGAACACTGCCAGATACATGGACTCATTAATATCAGCCACAATACCATGGCTAAGCCCCTGCTTCATCCAGCTCTAGAGACAATGTTGTAAGTTTTTGGGCTAACTGATGTTTCTCCCCATGCTTCTCTTACTTCTTTTCAGGATTACACACTTCTAGTATATGTTCTCTCTGTGCTCGTTGTTTGCTTCTGAGCTTTACACAGTACGGTCTGTTTAGGTCCATTTGACTGCTTCTCTCTGAACTGGTATGACCTGCCAAGGATCAATCTCAGCAAGATGCTTTACTTGCTAACAAAGATTATAATTATTTTGTGACGACCAATGGAGGAAAGAAGGGAAGGATTACAATGAGAAAGCAGCTCACCTTTTCACCTTTTCTGGGGTATCATATATCCCATCAGAGTCGTAATCAAACACAGGACCGCTTACTACATTGACACCATTTCTGTCTGCAGCATACCCAGGCAACAGGGACTGATAGAAGTAGTTCCATAACACTAGAATACAGCAATGGAATTGGGATGCGTCATCTCCAAGGCAGGAGTTGTTAATAAAACCGTGCAGAGTTTTCATTAGAGTACAGACAGGCATGGTAAGCTAGGAAAATAATATACTATACATAATATACTATGCTAGGAAAATAACTATACAGGTGTTCATAGTTTTAATCTATCTGAGCAGCAGCATGCACTGCAATATCTCCTGGCATTCTGGTTTCACAGTCACCCTAACCACAAACCTGACTGAACATAGTGATGTTGCTCCCTTGTGGCATTGGATTTCTTTCATGGAAACCAAGGTATGGAGAAGCTAAAAAGGGAAGGTGAGAGAAAACCATGACAGTATCTTGCCTCATTATCAAAGTCAGAAGGGCGAGCATTTACACCCACATCTCCATTTCATGCATGTTTTCAATTTATATGTACCAGAAGCCTCTTCTTACCTCTTTATTTTTAATTCCTTTTAAGAGGAAACGACTGCTTTTTTTGTCCAGAGGAAGTGCCATACTTTTTTTCACTAAGAACATGCTTAGCCTCCCTCAGCCAATCATCTCATGCTCACTCTCACCTGGGAAAGCCCAGATCTTCATATCTTTTCTACTAGATATTCGATTGAGAAAATGGGAAAATTAATGTTTGAGACTCTAAGTTTCTGCCTGGAGACTCATCTGACTTTGAGAGACATTCCTAAAATGGAAATGAATTTAACTTACTATCACATAACTGGCATTTGGGTTATCTAGAAGATACTGTATAAAACCTTGTTTAGGTAGGTAGGGAAATGCAAATAAAAATGCCAGTCATAAAATGGAGACATCTATGCTACACCAATGTGTAATTAGCCATAAGCTAATCATAAGCTTACAATGCTGGGCCATTTTCATAAGGGTCATAGACCTACTTCAGGAAGTTTTCAGTGATGTAATAAGTTCAGGGTCTGGGGAGGTCTTGTTTCACAGGTACGGCTACGTTGAGATTTCTTGTAGTGTTTGGAAGTAAGTGAAAAAACTGCAGTCTTATACTCAAATACACATATGAAGAAAATACCTTTAAATGCAGGATACATTGGCACAATGTTGCTGGTAAGCAAGGCATCATAATGAGACTTCTTTGCATCTGCCATAAAATCTAAAACCAAAAAGCATGAAAATACAAGATTAAAGATTAATGTTATGATGTTGTGACCTAAATTCACTTTTCAAAGTTGATGTGAGCCTAAGTAAGTGCTAACTTCAGTATATGCTGATCAGGTCCAAAATAAAATAATCTTACCAGCAGCAACAATAATTGCAGTTGGAAGGTATACAGCGTACACATTATTTTAATATTTTAAAATATCAAAACAGACTTTTAAACCGTAGGGAAGGGAATGCAATTCACTTCCTGAGCGTCAGACCAATTTGTTCTGTCTGCAGAAATTAGGCACAAAAATAGCTCTCTTTGAGCTTTGCAAACTATGCTTTGTGTGGATGTTAAAATAACCTTCAACTCAATACTTTATCCAGTAAAACCATTGTAAAATGCTTCCAAATCAGATCAGCAAGAGTTTACACACAATTTAACCATTGGTAAACAACTAACTGTATTTTAAAATGTTTTGAGAACCAGAGCTGCGCTCTTTACATCAAATACTGAATTCCTTTACCAAAAGCCACATATGGCACAGAACAGCCAATTTCAAACATAAAATAAATGTCCATCAAGGCACTTTTACATTTACAGACAAATGTTTCAATTTTACTTTTGGTAGTTCCAACTAATGGCTGTCATGCAAAATGAATTTGCAGTTTATAAGTTTTCCGGACTTGACTCAAGGTTTACACATTTCTTCCAGTTTCTTCTGTGAGATGCCACATTAGAAACCTGACAAGTTGAAAAGCTTTCAGGAAAAACTAAATGACCTTGGACTACTCAACAACTGCTGACAAATGTGCAATGTTTTCCTTTCTCGTATGCTAAAAAGAACTGAAATAATTCAGCAACTACTGCTTCGAGCTCTTAATCAGCAATATCTATGAAAGAAGATAGCTACTGCATTACAAGCTACTCAAATCACATGTGCTGTACAACAAAAGCGATGTATTTACTTGGAGGAGAAAGAAATCCATAAGTTAGTCGAGGATGATTGTTGTAAAATGAACACGTCTGGTTATGATTAGAAGGAATACGAACATCCTTGTGTAAACAGCTGGAAATATCTTCTGTAGTAGAAATCCAGTTGTCCTATTGAACAAGAAAATAAGCATCACTAGAAAATTGGACAGCTGACTTGCAATATTTTGTTCAGTGAGGAGCACTGCAGAATTCTAAACATTTACCCACAGTTGCTTTCAGTGGCATGAAGAGGCTTAAGATTCAAATGTTGGCCCTATTTCGCCAAGGAAAAATAAGCCCTCCCATTTGCTGCACATATTTTGTAAATAAAATGAAAGGAACTGCAGAATTTCAGTCAGGAATAACTTCCCCTTCCAAAGGAAAACTGGGAGGTCGCTACTAATGGTAACTTGATCTTTGTTCAGGCTAAGAGTCAGAGGCAGCCATCTCTCTCTGCTAGGCCACTTGTTACAATAACTGGTTGCTTTGGGCCACTTGACATCTCAAGAAACTTAGGATAAAGCAAACCTTGATAGAGCTTAGTTTGGTTTACTTATAATGGCTATTACTTAAAACCTATAAAGCCCAGATAATCAAACTAAAAAGTATCTTATACAGTCCTAATTCCACTTCAAGCATGACTTGGCTTCTAAGTTTTCTCCGAATTGGAAAACCAATCTGAAAAACTTTCGTTCTCAACATCAGCCATCTGCATGAACATCTTAGCACAAGATTCAGGACAGCAAAACTAAAAAAAAAAAAAGATTTATCTCCAACAACTTCTTTAAACTCAATCAGAATGATCTTCTGAAGGAAGGATTCATTCAGGGCATCAATGGTTACAGATAGTCCAGAGATTATCTTTTCAAAAGGGTCCTACATCATTACGTACACTGCTTTACCTGGCAGACTGCTATAGCAGATGTACACTGCCAGACACTGAGCCAATGCAGATTCATAGGTTCTCAGTACCTATGGCAATGGTCTCCTTGCTTCCTTGTGGATCTGTTCCCTTCAGATGCAAAAGCTTATGCCAAGAAAAAGGAAGGAGTGAAAGCCAACTCTTATTCAGGAATAAGAGTTCGAGAAAGTGTTCAGGAATAGCTGTCATTCAAGTTTTTTGTATTTCAAGGTTGCTTCTAACATTTCTTCAGACACTTACATTTTTGTTAACGGTGTACGCGCTCCACAGAGACATCTTGTAGTCCTTGCTGTACCCATTTACATAGCGATAATGGTAAAGGAGGCAGTAATTATGTTTCTTCTGCAGAACCCTGGGCCGTCCATAGGGCAAGGTGAGTGTCTCTATCTTCTTAACTGGAGTAGAAATAATGCTTGTTACATTTCAGTCGATAATGGTTGGTGAGAACCTTTCTCTTTTATTCACCTAAAATTACCCCAATTTCTAATTGCTAAATAGAGAAACCATAGTAATGGAAAAAAAAAAAAGAAAAAATCCATTCTTGTATCAAAGGTATAGCTTCTACGATAAGGCAACAAATTAACTGACAATATCACTATAAAGAAAAATGCCAGCGTCCATAACTCAAATGTACAATGTTCAGTTTTACAGTGTATTTAAAACAAAACATTTTGACATTTAAAATAGTAGATGGACATAAAATGCAAATTTTAGTCATAGTTGACTTTGTACTTTGATATAAATACACAACGTGGGATCTGCTTTTACTTAAGATTTAGCTGGGAAATAAACCAATTGTGGTGATTTCAAATCTGCTGAAGGGCCTGTTTTAGTATAAACCACAAAGCTATTTCAAGAAGTGACATTTAGATCTCTACATTTCATTGTCCTTTAAATGAATGATACCATGAAATAATGGTTAGATTTTCAGATGTGTGAGGACTAAAAGGAAGCTACAGGAAAGAAAGGGACAGACTTTTTAGAAAGGTCTGTGGCGATAAGATAAGGGGAAATGGTTTCAAACTAAAGGAGAGGAGATTTAGACAGGATATAAGGAAGAAGTTTGTTTACATTAAGAGTAGTGAGGCACTGGAACAGGTTGCCCACAGAGATGGTGGATGCCCTGTCCCTGGAGACACTCAAGATCAGGCTGGACGGAGTTCTGAGCACCTGGTCTTGCTGTAGGTGTCCCTGTTCACTGCCGGAGAGTTGAACCAGATGACCTTAAAAGGTCCCTTCCAAACTCTAAGGATTCTGTGATTCTATGACTTGCTTTATAATGCTTGTGATGGCCATAAAACCCTTTCCCCCCCTCTCTCAGACCACTCTTCTCTACAGTGTTTGTATACAAACAAGTAGTATCCCTAAGTGCTTTATGCAAGGTATAGCACAGGGTTTTTGGCAGATCCTTGCCTAGGACAATGTCTGTTTATGTCCATTGGCCAACTACCTCATCCAACAGAGCAGTGAAGACTTTCCTTTAAAACTGTAACAGAAAGAATGTATGTGAGATCAGAAGAGGGGAAAGTCATTAAAAAGAAGCTGAACAGAAAAGCAGAGTTAGCAACAGAAATAGTTTACAGTACATTATTTTAAGAATCTTAAGAAAAAAGAAGTGAAAAAAATGTAATAGAACAGTCATAAGAAACACATGCTCCTCCATTTGCCTGCTGCACTCCAAAAATGTCAGCAAAAAAGTTCAGAATTTTTGAAGATAAATATTAATTTCATCAAAACATTGAATATTTATTTATGTAGGCCAGAAACAGCCAAAAAATAATATTTTCAAGCATCTAGCTCTCTAGTGTAAAATAAAAACTAAGAAAAACTAGTGCATCATGAAACTATCTTAAAATTATAAAAAAATATTACTTCACTACTGAATATGGAAATATTTTGAATTGTTAAGTGTATGGAATTATAAAGAATGGTACCAAACCTTCAGGTATATTTTCCATTAAGTAGGTCACTGCTACCCACAAATCTTCAAGGCAATTGTTTTAAATGAGGAATTCAGTTCCAAATTTAAAACCAAAAAACGAAGTCCAGCTTTGCTTAAAAAAGCTTATGACATTTATTTCCCTACCCATCATGGAAAAGACAAACATTTTAGGTGTTTTTTTTCATAAAACTTAAAGAGGTAGTAGTTAATTGTTCTTATATGGTTGTCAAGTTATAACAATCAATGTCAGAATATGCAGAGGTAATTAATAAACTCTGAATACTTTTAAGGAGTATTGAGGCTGGCTGTTAGAGAAAGTATTATTACAGATGGAAGAAATGTATTAAATATGTGCAGGATTCATATGACTTAAAAGCAAATTACTTATGTTAAGATCAGTGGTAACGTAGGTCTCACTGATAATTCAAGCTAAAATCCTAATGTTTCGGAAGTGTAGGTTTAGAACCTTTGGTTAATATTTTTACAAAATGGGACTAAAATATATTACACGCCTGGCATATTTCTCCAAAGCCATACTCAGCAGGGCACTGGAGCTTCCACCTACACATAAACAGTTTGTTTCACTGAAACTACTTACGTGCTATGAGAAAAGCACATGCTTTTGTATCCTACTAACTGGATTTCACTTTGCTGCTCTCATGCATGTTACAATACCAAAAAGTGATATTTAAAAGTTTTGGGAACACATTTTAAAAAGATGCCATGTTGTCAGTGGAAAAGGCTCAAGAAAACTATTCACTTTTTGTGCCAGGACAAACTACAGAAGTCAACAGAAACCTTAAATTAGTCCTGAATAAGCATCAAGCACTGGATCTTGCCTGTAGCTGACATAAATCCAGTTCTTAACAGTGAACGACAGCGGATTCTCAACAAATACAGAGATTGTTTAAGAAACAAGGTTCCATGAGCGAACACCTGGCAAGGTCTCTATCAACTTATTTTCCTTTCTGACAATCTAATGAACTGCTATGACTGCATTTTTTAAGGCATTAGCACCAAGGGCTAGATTCCAACTTGTTTTCCATTCTTTAATTATTTTCTTACCGGCTTCATGCTCAAAATAGTGTATTTTGTTTTATGAGTTATAAATACGTACATGGCCTTGCAAACTGCAGCTCAAACGTGATACAAATGTGTCCACAGAATTGAAATACAGCATTAGCACAGCAAACAATGACTTAAAACCATGTGATAACCAGATCATGTACAATATTCTGCGCTTCCTTAGAAGTATGTTGCCACCATGATGTCAACATTTACAGGGATTTCTTATCAAATCATTCCCCATCCATCACTTTTGCTTCTCATTCTGGGGTGCTCATTACTTCAGTGTTGGAAAATTCAAATATTTCAGATAATAACATGTGCCATAAAGATACATACACACAGATACACACGTACTTGAGAACAAGTTCAGTAGGGTTCAGTAGGATTGCGTCTGAATCCTAAATGTATATGACAGAGCTATAACCCCAACAAGTAGTTCAAAGAATTTTTAACTACGTACTTGATATTTGTTCAGAAGTTTAGACATCAAATATTTTTCATTTTTAGCCATCCTCACATTTTTATTATCACCCTATTTTACTAGCTAAAGGTCTTACCTTCTGTTTCAGTAAGATTTAAACGCTGATGAAAATCTCTTACTGGCAAGCCCTATAATTATAAAGCAAAAACATTGACTTTTTACTATATGTTTCACAAAGCAATTTATGTTCCATTACTACACTTAAAATAATAAAGGTAACACATCTGGCTTGCAGGTTATCCCTGTACAGAACTCACAGACATGTACTGTAGAGGAGCTACAGAGAATTTGCAGAAACACGTTGTTTTCACCACAAGTGAATCAACATCTTTGAAAACCAATCCCAAGCATACAACATAGTCACAGAAAGGAAATTTCCACATAGCAAAGTGAACTAAGTAAGAACTAAATGCTTTTCCCATCAACATTTGCTTCTGCAATGTTTTCCACGCTCTTCAGAGCTGAATGTTGTTTTACATTAGGAAACTACAAAAAATGAACATGCAAATACAGGCTAGTACCTCTAACCCCAGGCAAGATATGATTTTGAGACGAGATAAAAAAAAAAAACAGGAAGCAAAACTACAGGGTAAATACAAATATTAGAGAATCTAGAGTCTCACTCCGAATATAACAGAGGCATATGCCTCCAGGACTTCAACCATTTCAGTACGTACTGCTGTCCGGCAGGAGCAGCCGAGGCTCACTGGAAAGGTTCTTTGTCCCACAGTAGAGCATTCAGAAGGATGGCTTGTTTCTTTGGGATGGTGAGGGGTGTAAACAGGATTCCTTAAGAGATTATTTAGGCGTCCATGGGTTCCATTGTTTGGGGCTGGCTTCAAATCAAGCAAGTCTATGAAAGAATTCAAGTAACAGGACAAAAACAGACTATAATACATTGCTGCTTATATTGTGATTACAATTATGGGTGATTACAAGCAAAAGTGAGTTAATAATCCTGCACAACTTGCTATTCAGAACAACTGAAAGGAAAAACAATGTAAGCAGTTTAAAAGGAAGTACCTATATTCTTCTAGGAGGATCTGCTCCATGATCTTCCCAGGCACAGAGGTGAGGCTCACTGGCCTGTAGTTCTCTGGGTCATCCTTTCTCCCTTTCTTAAAAATGGGAGTAATGTTTCTCTTTCTCCAGTCACCGGGGACTTCACCAGACAGCCATGATTTTTCAAATATGATGGAGAGTGGCTCGGTGGCCACATCAGCCATCTCTCTCAGAACCCTAGGATGGATATCATCTGGCCCTATGGACTTCCATACATTCAGTTTCATGAGGAGGTCTTGGACTTGTTCCACTGTTACAGTGGGATGGAAACCATTCCTCTCACCCACACATTGGGGTTCAGGGTCCTGGCAGACATGGGGAGCCTGACCACCAGTGAAGACTGAGGCAAAGCACTTATTGAGCACCTCACCTTTTTCCATGTCTGAGGAAGCCAATTCTCCATCCTCATTTACCACAGGGGGAACACTCTCCTTGACCTGTCTCCTCCTGCCTATGTACCTGTAGAACCCCTTCTTGTTATTTTTCACATCCCCAGCCAAGTTCAGCTCAATCCGCACCTTGGCTTTCCTGATCCTATCTCTACACATGTGGACAACAGCCCTATATTCCTCCCAGGCTACACAACCCTGCTTCCACTTTGCATACATTTCTCTCTTTTCCCTCAGTTTAATCTGCAGGTCCTTGCTCAGCCATACCGGTCGTCCGCCTCCTCTGCTCGATTTCTTTTGCTGGGGGATGGAGAGCTCTTGCACTCTCAGGAGGGTGTCCTTAAAGAGCTGCCAGCTCTGCTCTGTTCCTATGCCCTTAAGGACAGTTTCTCAGGGGATCCCACCCAGCAGTTCCTTGAGCAGCCAGAAGTTCTCTCTCCTGAAGTTCAGGGTCCTCACTCTGCTTTTTGCCAGCCCTGCATTCCTCCAGATCACAAACTCCACCAGGGCGTGATCACTACAGCCCAGGCTGCCTCCAATCTTAATCCCTCTAATGCTCTCCTCCACGTTGGTGAGCACCAGGTCCAGTAAGACTTCACCTCAGGTCGGTCCGTCTAATGCCTGGACCAGGAATTTATCCTCAACAGACTCCAGGAATCTGCTGGACTGTCTGCCGCCCGCCGTGCCACTGTCCCAGCAGATATCCAGGTGGTTGAAATCCCCCACTGGGACAAGAGCCCATGAACGTGACACTTCCTGCAGCTGGAGCAAGAAGGCCTCGTCAACAGGCTTCCCCTGATCAGGTGGCCTGTAACAGAGCCCAACCACTAGATGTCCTTTACTGGACCAATCCCTGATTTTAACCCATAAGCTCTCAACCTGGTCATGGCTGTTGCTCAGACACAGCTCTTCGGAGTCTATCTACTTCCTAATGTAGAGGGCAACTCCCCCTCCCTTACTGCCCTGTCTATCCCTTCTGAAGAGGCTGTAGCCCTCAATCAGAGTGTTCCAATCGTGGGATTAATCCCACCATATTTGTGTGATAGCAACCAGATCATAATTTTCCAAGCACATCATGGTTTCTAGTTCCTTCCGCTTATTTCCCATGCTGCGTGCATTAGTGTAAAGGCACTTCAGCTGGGCTTGGAGGTATCCCTGGAGGTGTTCAAGGCCAGGTTGGACGTGGCTCTGGGCAGCCTGGTCTAGTGGTTGGCGACCCTGCACTCAGCAGGGGGGTTGAGACTAGATGATCTTTGAGGTCCTTTTCAACCCAGGCCATTCTATGATTCTATGATTCTGAGTTAGGGCTGAGGATGGAATTAGTCTGCTTGCAAGGAGGTACAGAACAGGCTCAAAAAAGTCATATAATACATTCACAGAATCACTGAATGGCTTGGGATGGAAGGGACCTTGAAGATCATCCAGTTCCAACCTCCTGCCATGGGCAGGGTTGCCATCCACTAGATCCCTTCCAACCCAAGCCATACAGTTCTATGAAGTCTGGCAGTTTGAACACTTTGGAAAACATGAGGCGAAATTCCTTCATTCAGATAAGACAATCAGTTGTACATATCTGGTGTTTGTGCTTTAAGTGCTGACATGCTGCACAAATGCAAAACAGTATCTCTTTCTTTGGCTTCCCTTTGAAGAAGATGCAGTCAGACTTCCAAGAGAAACCTTAGGGAACTGACCAAAAGTGAAAGATGAGCTTCTGCAGACCAGAAAGCACCTAAATCCCCGGGCAAGGAAAAGTTTTAGTAAATTGCCTCATTTCATCATTTTCTATCTATCTAAAAGTTAAGGTGCTGGCTTCTAACTCTTTCTATACAGGATAGAAGAAATCTTGACCTCAATGAGTGAACATAAGAAGTCTGATCTGTCACTGAACTTGCTTCTGTGAGATGTCAATAAGGACTCTAACCCTCCCACACAGCATATACAGAAGGGAATAGAGGAGCATTAGAAGAAGGTTCGTTCAAAGAAATCAACTATGACATGAGAAGACGTCAAAGCATACAAGGGTGTGAGATGCATGCTTCCTGACAATAGCCTGTTTCCTATTCCAGCAAAGAATTTAAACGCATGGTTTAAATGTGGTATACCTGAACATTGCCACTGATCTCAAGCATGTGCAGTGCTCCCGTTAAGTGCTTTCTGGATCAAACCCTTTGGTAACAAATTGTCTCTCACAGAAGCAGGTGTTAGAGCAAGCATGGATCCTGGTAAGAGAGAGAAGGAGGCAGGAGATAATGGAAAACAGGTGAAGACTTCCAGGGGAATAAATGAACTCAGCAGAAAAAAACAGCAATGGATTTCTGGAGAAACCGCGAAACAGAGGACAAAGAAGGGACACAGAAAGTAACAGTAACATTGTATTTGAAAAGGTGAAAAAAAGGAGGGCAGCAAGGTGTCTGATTTTCTGAAATGAACCCCCTTTCTCTGGTGCAGTGAAAAATCATAAGAGAAATGGGGAACCTAACCACTGCAGCTATGCAACTAAAGAGATGACTAGCTTTGGAGTGAGACTCTAAAGTCATGGGACTGTAGGCTAACGAGACAGTTACTGTCCATTAAAAGACAAAAAAAACAGCTGTGACACTAGACAGTGAGAATGGACAGGGAAACATCCAAATCTGCAATACAAAAATTGAATGATGGGCATCAATGAATTTGGGAGAAGGCTTACTATATGAATCAAGAAGGTGTATTGTATCAATCAATTTCAAAAAAAACAGAAATCTCAATTTCAGTTAACTGAATTAAAAACCTATCTAAATCAAGCCAATAAAAATTGAAAATATGGTAAAGGAGAACAACAAATAAGAATACACATGACAGAACTTGTTCAAGTGTATGAAAAATTGGATGCGGCAGTGGAGCATGACTCAGGCTTCCTGGAGGCTTCCTATTTCTGCTCTGCCGGAATAAGGTATCAGTATTGAATTAAGCCTCTTGCTAAACAGGAGAAAGAAAGGGAGGGTGCTTTTTTGGCAAGAGGAAGGTGGTGTAGGTAGTTTTAATACTGGTGAGTCAAAATGTCAATTTGGAGCAGGTCAGAGGAACATGCACAGTGACTAGTGGAAAATACAGATGTAAGCGGCCTGACCAGCACAGCCTCAATAGTAATTAGTCCTCTTGAAGCTGAATCTTTCTCAGGTACTAGTGAAAATCAACAGAAAGTCTTAAAGATAATTTTCAAAGGACATTTAAAAGTTTATTACAAGATTTATGACACTCAAAAGATTTTATGTTTTTAACAAACAAAGAAGACTCCCGTCAACTGTACTTACCACACATTAAATTATATACTTCAATGTTTTCAAACGGATCAACTTGAGTTTGAAATTTGAATCCCGGTCCAAAACCAATAAAGATAGCCTAGGGTTCACAGAGAAAAGCAGAACTCTCTTAAAGACAGGCTGAAACTGAAAATATTTTCACATTCCAATTTTATTTTCCAGGAACTTATCTTTACTTTAGCAACATAATATGGATCTAGTTAAAAGCATGCTTTTCTTAAAAATAAATGCATTTTTCCACTAAAATGCACGTAATCAGATATTTGAAAAGATGTAGGATTAACTTTAAAAAGTAGTCAATGAGTATTAGGAAACACAATTCTTTCTCATTGTTGCCCTTAAAAGACACCTTCAGCCATTTATGAAGTTCTTTGCTTTCCTCTGCTTTTGAAGAACTTCATTCTCTCAAATGATTTAAATGACTTAATGGAAATGTTGAGCCAAAATAACCATCACTTTGCATGCCTTGTAAACAATTCGGGAGCTTTTAATTTAAGGCTGTAAAAACATCTGTTGGTAGTAATGCTTTAAACGGATGAAGCAATTGCAAGATCCAAGACTTTTATCACTTATTCTTCTTGCACCACTTTCTGAGCTGGGCTGGCACAAGCAATTGTGTAGCCAAACAGTGAACCCGATCCAGGAACTAAGCCAGCTCAAAACACTTCATATTTTTTCCTCCTGGCACTTTTTCATCTGGTTCAGTTCCCTGACCTACTTAACTCTGCAGCCACACAAAGTTAACTCTAGCACGCAGCAGGGTTTGCTGCAGGAGTTAAAGCAAGGGGGTGAGGGCAGCAAATGTTTACGCTCAACTTATGACAAGATTGTTTTTAAACTTACCTTCAGCTATTCAGTTTTTCTGAGTAAAGCTTGCATCCGTGTTGTATAGACACTGAACAATGATGGATACTTTGCATTCAACACCTCTGAAAGCACTTTGCAAACAGTGCAACTGTCTCAGATTTCATAGATATGTGGAAAAAAAGGGGCTAAAATTCAACTTCTTTTTCTGAGATGTAAGCATAAGACAGGCTACAATGGTTGCTACCAAAATATGTAGGTGAATAGAGACCAGACTTGATTGGCTAAGGGATGCTGTCAAGGGCCACGCTCCTCAGTGCTACATGGTGGGAGGCAGAGGGACAACAGGCATAACTTGAAACAAGAAAGTTTCAATCTGGCTATTGGTAAACTCATTTATTTATACCATGAGGACAAAAGAGCAGTAAGGCAGTGGAAGGAGCTGCCCATACAGGTTGTGCAGTTTCTGTACTCGAGAGTTTTCAAGATTCAATTGCATGAAGTCCTGAGTAATCTGGTCTGATCTCACAGCTGACTCTGCTTTGAGTTGGAGATAGGACTATGTGACCTCACAAGATCCCTTCCAATTTGAATTCTCTTATATTTTATGATTCCTATATTTGAAGATTTGAAAAGATAAGTTCTCTTTTCCTGTTTTTAATGTTACAACAAAAAAATTGGGCACGTCTTTATATTCTCATCAGCAGAAGCCAAACCTCTGCGGCACGGATTGAATAGTGCAAGATCTTAACAATAAATAAATAGATATTGTTAAATATTTATTTAACAATAAATTAATAGCAACCGCAACATTCATAATCAGAAGGCGCTAAAAATAAAAGCTAATATAAGTTTTCAAACCTCACCTGCATACTGGGGAAGTGATTATCTGAGCCATGGAATCCACCTGTGCAACTTTTAATCTCAAGCGGTTTCCTATTAAAAATTCACAGTTTATATAACTCACACTTTACAAACTTCATCAGCCTAAAATACATTCAGTGATGCACTGTTTACTTGTTATTTAAAGATTTTAGAGGCTTTTCCATAGGAAACAGAAAGTCTTCAGGCTCTAGAAAAAATGCCTTTTGAATCAGAATGATAGTTTCCTCTACAGATTTTATTCCTTTGGAATTCACAAGCATCCGTCTTAGAGTCACTTAAAGTCAAACATCAGATGACACATGAAGAAAATATTTTTCTCAGGCTAAGTGGTAATTTCACTTTGAGTAACAGAACTTTATAGTACACTATGTAAGCATTTTCTTAACATTTTTTTAAATAAACAGTTATGTACTTCAGAAGATTCAGCTGGGCATCTTATAGTCCAGTAAAAACAAGTCTCAAACATATGTCAGTTTCACATACATTATTTAAATGTGTTTACTTTCAGTAACTCAAACCTGATTTGCAAGATTTGCACACATTTCACTGTTACGTAACAGGACTTACTGAATACATGGGCTGTAGAACTCTTTGGTATTGAAAGCCCTAAAATATCACAGAGGTGTTCAAAACTGTGTTATTACAACAGATGCCATTATTATGGGAGTTGTTAAGTTCAATGGTCAGAATATGTAATGTAACCACTGATAACAGTGTGTTCGATAAGTTCAGTGTGGCTCATTCACGTGACTGATTCAACAACAGCAGTCACACACATGCTTACCAGGACTCACTTTGGAAAAAAGTATGGCAAGATGTGCACAACACAAAAGGGACCTTAGTCTCTAACATCTGTGACTGAACATTTGCACTACCTGCACATTCAGCCAGGAGAGTATCCACAGCTGTGAATTTAGAACTGAGCCTTCTCAGGTCAGCACAGCAGAGAAAAGCATGTGTTCTGTTTGCAACGCCTCTTTGCTAAGACAATCAAGAATTCCAAGCTCCAACAGCTATCACTGAACTCTATACACTCAGAAGTCAAAGGCTATGATATCTCTGCTGTATAATCAAGTACAGAAAACTGTAACTTACCTAGCTAGTTGCCACTGGGAATTTAAATAGAAGTGCAGTGGTTCAATCCGGTCATTATTGGCATAATGGAAACGCTTGGGTAAAAACTGTTTCATATAAGCTTTGAAAGGCTGATTTGGTTCTATGCACTGAAATATTTAAAATTAAGATATAAAATGCACATTCCATCACAATTTTCTTTATTTAATGCACAGTTCTTAGCACTTCTCTTACAAAGGGTCTGCAATAGCTTCTTCTAAGAACAATGGGACTCCATCATGTTTGCAGTAACAGGGCACATGAATATTAATAAATACTTAAATAGCAAATACTAACTGGTTTTGCATTCAACAGTTATTAAAGATATTCGTATTGGATTATGGAAATCGTTTACTCTTTTTTATTTTTTACTTACAGACTACAATTCTACAGAACCAAACTGTTCACTGAGACGTTCAATTACACTGAGACATGAACATTACGATACCTTGAAGTGGTAGGAGAGTATCCAGTAAAATAATTCTACACTTCTGGAATACTGGACTCACAGACACTCAAACATTTTTTAGATTGGTCATACCAGGACAACCATTTTATTTTGCCAGCTTAGGATCCACTCATTGTTAAAAACAACATGACTGCAACAGTGGAACTTGGAATTCATCTATACTATCAGCATAGCTCCCACTGACAGCAATGTCTGCCCAACTGAGAAGCTATCAACAGGTTATGGTGCAGGGATGAGAACAGAATCAGGAACAGTTAAATTGGAATTTACAAGAAGATATCGCTATCCAACTAAAAGCTGCTTATCAAATAGGTGTGAGCAAGCTAATCTTATGCTACTCCAGGAAATGGAGTTAAGATTTACATTGACGTGGCTGTCAGCCTGCATGGTCCAGAAGCACAAGTTCCCCAGTTTGAAGAGCAACATGATTATAGCATTAGGTAAGAGTTAGTGAAAACAAATGAAAGCAAAACCTTAGTTAATACACAACCAGAGACAGCCATATGATACCCTGCTAAACTTTAACCTTCTCCTACATGGGACTACTTTCTTGTTGTTAACTTTATAGCATGTAGAAAGTCGCTGACTCAAAGTCCAGATGTTATTTCAGCAGTCTAGAAAATAGTTGATGCTATAAAATGCCTAGTAGAAATAAAGCTAGAACAGCAGATAAGATGATACTTACTGAGAGGTTTCTGACAATGCCTTCATAGTTAACTGGAAGAATCATATGTAAGAATTAGTCACCTAAGTTAAAAAAGATCACATGTAAAATGAAAGCATCTTCCTTATGTAATTTAATTACCTCAATTTCAAAAAAATTCCAGAACAAAAGCTATCTGGAGCAAAACAATCACTAAACTATTGCTTCTATGAAATTTTAGTTCACCTCCCTTGCTTACTTGCAGCTTTACATTTTTAAACAATATTAGCTACATCAGAAAAATAATCTTAGAAGTATGCTCTCACAGAAAAGGCAGCTAATTAAGCTGTGCTAATTAAGCTAGAATTTTCCTGCTTGCTAATAAAACCAGGGAAAAAAAGAAACAAATAAAACAATCAGGACTGCAGTCTTGTCTGGCAAACATCCTTAGCAAGAAAAGCCAAGTGCAAGCCAGCCAAGATTCAGATCTCTAGACTCAAGCCAAAAGTGGACGTTACATCATTTAGCTTGACATTTTGTGTAACAGAGGAACATTACATTTCACACAGTTACTCTGCCCTAAGTCTGATATTCAATGCTTGACTGAAGTACATAAAGGATTACATGTGCAAGGGAACCATTTATAATTCCAGCAAAGATATGTGCAGTTCTACAAACACAGCTACGTTACTTCAGGAAAACAGTACATATATCAATAACTGAAGATGCTTTTCTTCCTCCTGAACTTGTTTATCCAGACAGAATCTGGAACTACAGTTGACTCCCACATTCTCCAAGGAAACTTTTAAAGTTGTTTAGAATAGCATCAAGAAATGACATAAACAGGAATTAAAGTTACTGGGGTTGATGCATGTAAGTTGCAATGAGCTTGGAGAACTATTCAGATGGAAAAAGCATGTCTTCTCTGAAAGAAATTTGAAACATGAAGGAAACACTCGTGTCTACATTAAAGAATCAAAACCTGCAGACATCAAGTGTTCCTCTGCAATGTGACTGCATAATGAATCGAAGCTAAAAATTTGTAAGCGTTCATTTTTACTGAAGCTGATTATCTTCTTTTACAGTTTACTCAGCTGATCTGCTGCCCGGTCATTAGGAGAACTCATTTTTTAATAACCAGGAAAGATAATTCTCGTAAAAAATATGTAAAAGATAAAAAAACCTAATATTACTTTAAGTCAGAAATACAGTGTATTATACATTTATACACATATAAGCTGGTAAGTCACTAAATAAGGTGAGACATGATGGGGGATTTGGGGGCTATCTTGAGATCTGATTCAAAGGAATGCCTTTCACATAGCAAGAGCATTTGTTGTTGTTCACCCGCAAAAGGAATTTGTAGGATTCATGCACACTTTCAGACCTACAAAGTAAAATGGTCTTTAAAAGCATGTGTGCACCACTCAATATTTTCCTTTCATTATTACTCAGGTTGTCCCCAGCTGACATCCACTCAATTTTACCAGTGTATTATGTGAACCTTAAGTTTGTATTTGGAAAGCATAAAAGTGTACAACCAAGTAATAAAAATGAGTTTAACAACTACATACAAGAGAAATACTCATCTGGAACGTTATTAGGTCGAAGGCGAGCTGCAGGACCAGGTACTAAAATGAAATCTTGAACATTGTCCAGATAGGTGTTCAGATACGCTGTTTTTCTGCAGCTCCCTGCTTCCATCCCTGCACAAGGAAGTATATTTCATTTAAAAATTTTAAAATAAGAATATCAACGTGGAGCATTCTTACTGATGCGACATATAAGACATACAACTTAAGTTGTAGAAACCACATGTAATATCTCAGGCCTTTTTTTTTTTTCATCAGCAATACCAAGACATGTGATCCATGGATACCACAATACACTTGTACATAAGAAAGCATAAAACATCACACATACATATATATACACACATAACCATTTCTTCAGCCCAGAATGTCACTCCAACTGAATAAGTGGACAGATGTTCTCAAACGGAAGGAAATCACATGTGTCTAAGAACAGTGGTAATGAGACCAAATACGGATAGGACAAGGGGCTTAAAACTAGAAGAGGGGAGATTTAGATTAGATATTGGGAAGAAAGTTTTTACTCAGAGGGTGGTGAGGCAGTGGCACAGGCTGCCCAGAGAAGCTGTGGGTGCCCCATCCCTGGAGGCGCTCAAGGCCAGGTTGGATGGGGCCCTGGGCAGCCTGAGCTAGTTAGCGGCAGCCCGGCCCACAGCAGTGGGGTTTGGAACTGAATGAGCTTTAAGGTCTCTTCCAACCTAAGCCATTCTATAATTCTATGATTCTGTGATTCACTTAGTCCAACATCCTACCTAATAGTGTTTCAACTGATGTCTGGAGAAATAAGGTGTAAGCACATCAATTAAAGACTGATCTTTCTCCCATTGTCCCTTATATTATGACTTTCGAAAGTCAAAGGGACTTCAAGCTGCATATTGCATTTGAACTCTTACACTGAATTATAGTTCCTGACAGGTTCATCCTCCATTTAATTGATAGGTGTATTTTAAACCTGCATATATATTTGGCTTAGATCATTCCCAGTGACAATGAGTCCTGCAAGTTGGTCCCATGCTGTACTTTCATTTGTTTGTCAGGCAAAGTTGAAAAAATGGAATGGTGAAAGACACTTTTTAGCTCTTATTATACAAATAATTAAAGAAATATAGAAAAGCTATTACAGAAATAAATCCAAGTTTCACATTTACAGCCTTTTAACAATGGATAAGAGAATTAATAACTGAAAGGAATATGTGGCATTGATTTTTACTTCTTCAGCAATTCATAGACCATTGGGTAGTGTCGTTAAAAGAATAAAACAAAAGCAGTTTTTTTTCAATTCACTTTTTTACTTCTCTTAGCAGGTGGTAATGATTACTGGAGAAATTACGAATAAAATATGAAAATGGTCTAGTCCTTACTTGTGTTCTTCCCTTCTTTTCCTCACACTCATCGTCTAATTCTCACCTAAACTGATTACGTCTTATGCCATCTTCCTAATATAAAACATACTCTATATGTAATAAATGGCTCGTTAACATTGCCAGAAACATGCAAGAATAAATTCAGACTATTACTTCACAAAAATATACTTTATAAAAGCCTTTCAAAATTTTTATACATTTTATAAAAACAAATTTACCATGATCTGATATAAAAATAATGTTCAGGCATTTATGCAAGTTCATCTGTTTGAGACCATCCATCAGCATCCCAACTATATTATCTACTCTCTGCAATGCCAAAATGACCTGCAAGGACAAAAGTAGGCATGTCAAGTCTTCTTAAACATTTTAATTAAAAAATAATGATAATAAACTCCACATTTCTAGAGAGAGGGAACAAATTTAAACTTCAACAGTATGTGCTAATGATAAATAAAAAGCTCACCATTTAAGGTGAGATGCAGTTCAGACATAGGTGAAGGACACAGGGCAACTAACCAACTACGCAGCAGCCTCCAAACTCACAACAGGGAGCTTGTAAAGGAGGAACATATAAAGGTACAAAGTAAAGGAGGAACTTTGAGGAGAAGAGAGTGAAGCATTCTCAATACCCCATTAAACCTGCTTCTTGTCTATTCCCACTTCTCTCAGTTCTGCATCCCTCATAAGCATATTCTTTGCGTTTACCGAGAACAGGTTCAAGTGGTGTATCTATCACACTAAATGTAACCAGAGCCTGAAGACTGCTTAGAACCTGCAATGCTCAAAGCTACCTCCATCTACAGAAGACTGGCTGTATCTCTGTAGCTCTCGGTCCCAATTTTTTCCACCCCCCCACATTGTACGAATTCTAACCTACACATTTTTATGTGTTTTCTCGGTTAAAAACATTTGAAAAAAATCAGATTACAGACAGTGAGAGCAGTTTTAAAGTATGAAATTGAGGATGTTTGTCACTCTACTAGGGATACAGCCAAGGCCTACAAGGAATGCCTTAGGACACAAGTGCTGGTGGCAGAACACCAGAGGACTACAGCAATCTACCTCAAAATTCCTGTTTGGAGCAGCCCTGGAGGCAACTGTCCTTGAAATTGCCCTTGAAAAAGCAAGAGCTTTTTATTATTGTCACCACTGTGGTTTGACATCTAGACAGATTCTCAATATTTATAAACATTCAATAAAATGTTCTTGACTTTTGGAGAGCCTTTTCCTTTGCATTTTTCACTTCAGTTTGTAAAAATATGAAGCCTCTCGGTGCGCATGGAAACAGCAACACTGACCATTCCCAAAGGCTTCTTACTTATACAACACCTACAGCACAGTCTGTGGTATCTTCCCTTTTATCACTCTTTTCCCAAGAAGGCATTAACTCTAACTGCAGGGAAGTAAGACCAATATTCACCTAACCTTTGTATAGAGATTGGGAGTAAATGATAGAAAATCATAACATGAATGCTTATCTACAAAATTGGACATCACCACTAAAACCTCTGTTTTTGAGAAGGTGAAAGTATACAATCTTTGGTAGTGTTTTTGGTGCTGTGTTATTGTTTTGGTTTTTTTTCTAAATTCAACATAAGGAATTAGTATCGGACAGATGAAACAACACACAAGATTCCCAAACATGCTTCAGTGATTAAAGTTGTTGAAAAAATATATCTAAAAGCTAGACTTTCTAAATAGGCTGCTTATTACATGTTTTGTATCAATGCTAATTATGGACAAATCATCTATTTACAAAATTTTTTTGTAATAAGTTTACTGACCGTGGTCTTAGTTAACCAAACACGATTAATAAAAGTTTTATTATATAATCATATCAAAAATTTTAATTAAAAAAAGAAATTACTTACTCCGCTGCTTACTGGTCCAAACTTATGGCCTGAGGAATCTGGTTCTTCTAAATACAGAGTGTAAAAGTGTGGTCTAAATCAAACAGTACCAAAAATGTAATATTTTACATACACATTGAGATGGCTTGGAGAGATTATATTTCAACAATGGATACAAAATATCAGAAACAACGCTATCATTCAGAGGCAGGACATATTAGAGGGAAAGAGAAACATGACTTCATAAAAATAGGTTTCACTCATAAAAACAGGCTAGCATTAACAGTAGTTTAACATTGCCAGAGTAATGTTTAAGATTGTTTAAAACAGAAATCATATTTTCAAAGCATTTCATTGCAATACCACTGGAACAAAACTCACACTTGGAATTGTATACCTACCTTTCATCTTCAGGTAACTGCAGCCAGCGAAGAACAGTTACCACCCTTTCTTCAAAGGGGACTGAGCTGTATCAAAACAACAGAACATCAACTATATATTTCCAAGGATGTATACAATTTTAGGCACGCATTTTACAAAATTAGTGTTCTTTTGCAGAGAAATTTGAATTCAACTAGATGGTATTAAAGGATATGTAACAGAATGCAAGTTTATCTGGGCTAATTTTCTGGGATTCTTCAAGAGTTAATGACCTGCTCTAAAGCTTACTTAGTCAATGTTCTCCCCATTGACTGCAATGAGATTAGAATTCAGCTCTCAGTATTGCTTGAGTTCATTTTACAAACAGAATAATTGATTTAAAGTTACGAAGCCACATGTAGGTTTTCATTTCTGTATTAAGTTTTGAAAAAGTCTTAGGTTTGGATTTTATGTTTATATAGTTTGAGTTCAAGTTCTCATACTATGTCACAAAGTAGATCATCATATCAATTTCTGAAATAGACCAACAATAAGCATGTTGACCTGCAACAATATAAGGCATTCACAAAGTTAATAATTCAGCTGTCTATCACAAGTTTAACAGAACAAGTCGCTAAAGAAAAGTAGAGATATTAAATCAAGAATCAGGATTTCCATACTATATTAAGGATGTAGGAAGATAGAATGATCCTAAGAAGACAGAAATGAAAAGCCTGGTTTCTTGGAAGAGAGTTGAGATTATTACATAAATGATTATGACTAGATTTGTGTATCATTTTCATTAGGCAGAAAATAATTAATTGCAATGAAGACCAATCATAGACTAAAATATCACTGGCTTAATGTGAAATATTTTGAAAATTTGCAATGAAAATAATTTTACATTGGAACAATTTACCAGTAAGATGTTAATTTTCATGGATCTGATCTATTCAATTTATGAGAGATTTAGATTGAATATTTCTAAACACACACCTAGAAGACTTGTATAAATGAAAAGGAAAATAAATGAAAATGAAGAAGTCAGCACTTTTTCAAAGCTGGTTTTTCCACATCTTTCCCGTAAAATGTTTGCTGAGGTATGACGAAACCATTAGACAAATAATCTGCACTACAGTGAAAGGGAATTAATTGGAGCCTACTTTTCTTCCATATTGTGTACAGCTATTAAGAAATGCAGGAAAAGTTCTATATTTTCTCTGGGATCTGTCCCATTACAACAGTTAAAGTAAAACACTAATCCAAGGCATGATATTTCACATACCCATTGTATTCTTTATACAGATCAGGAAACGTCCCATCAACTGCTACATCTGATCCAGGCCAGAAGAACGTACCAGCTTTTAGACCTTGATACATAGCTGTTAGCCAAATCTGCAGGAGAAGAATAATTGATGTCATCAGTGGATTTCACTCAGTTGCAAACTACTCCCACCACCTCTGCACATTTCAGCAAGACCAAAAACTAAAAATGTAAGCAGAGCATTCAAGGCAGTCAATTTTGTGTATCACTGTTATCTGCAGTTCCAATAAACCATCCCATCTGATTCCTTATTGCAAACTGTATCTGTTTTGCTGCTACACCAGGGGGAGCCAGGACAAAAGCAGGAGCTATCAGCTCCCACAGCTAGGAGCATTAACACTATTGCATAACTATGGGTGAATACCACAAAGCAGAAATGTCTCAAGAACAGTAGAGTGAGCAAGAAGGAGCAGGAATGTTACAACAAGCTACGCATACTGTAAAATACAGGAGCAATAGTTGGGTCAACTCTCCCAGTTTTACTACAGATTCTATGATTTACAGATTTTTTTCTGCTTTCAGTGTTTTTTTTTCCCCGTCTGACTCATGCACTATTTTCTTCTCCATGGTCTGCAAAGTCTAACTGTATTCTTTCCTCCTCAAAAAATCAGTCCTCCCCTATTACTAAAAGGTTGCACCTGTTCCTTTGCTATTCTTCATGCTAGATTTCACCCAAACTTTCCTACCCCATTTCATTTTGATGGCAGTCTCAGCCGATTTGCAATAGGAGTATGATTGAACCACAAGGTTTTCTTTTAGAACTGCATCTTTAGACTCAATAGTAATTTGGGCAGAATACAAACCTTTACTACTGCTTATTACTAAAACTAGCTGGCCTATCAATTTCCTCAGATGAATTAACTGGAAATACCCTTCATATTGAGAATGGAACGAAATCTGGTATCTTTATCAGTTATTTTAAGCTAGTTTACTCCTTCAGGAAAATTCCACTGAAGTTCAACAAAACCTATTACATCATTTCATTCCTAATTCTGGAGCTCTAGTATAATTCCTAACCATGCTGAGTAATCCTTCTTGGGTGACTTGAAAGTACCCTCTGTACTCTTTCAACATCACTATGTAACCAAGTGACATTAAATAATGTGAAAATACACTGCAGCATGCTCTCAGCAGTGCAGTAATACTTACAGGCTCTCCTTGGTACCACTCTGGATTAAACTTCTCTTTACTTTTAAGGGTAAAGTATGCATTTCTTTTGAGGTCATACATCTTGTTATCAATTATACCATGAGATTCAGGATACAGTCCCTGTAAATGAGATTGTACTTTGTTGCATTGTAATAAAGAAAAAGAACCTTGAAGCTACACAGATGGATGCTTGTTAGACAAATACGCAAATCAAATAAGCTGTATGTGACCTTACTCTACCAGTAACTCAACTCCCAAATTTAAAATCAATACCTTTCATTGCAACCAAGCCCCATCTTTTAATTCGTAACTGCATCTCAGTTAGATAAAAATAATAATAAAAAGTAGGCATTTCATAAGAAAATAATGTATTAGTGGCTGGAAGCTCTAAATAGGGAAAATCATCACGTAAACAGTGAAAGAAGTTCTCTGAGTCACCAGCTGCTAGGTAGTTTCAAAAGACCGCTCAGCTTTCACACAGACTAACTTCTTTTTAAAGAACGCAGTAACACCACCATTAAGGTCTTCATAAACATCATGGCCTACTAATTTTCACAAAGATGGGCAGCTGAGATAAACTCTACACTGTATTTAGGAATACCCTAAAGTGGCTGTAGAACACAATTAATGCCTCTAATTGCATATTCAAACATGGATATTTGGGAGCAAACAATTAAAAATCTCATTCCTGTGCTCCTGCTTGCTTGTCAAAAGACAGCCCAAAACACTGGAAAGAAAGAAGATCCAGATCCTCAAGTATTTAACTGAAGTTTAGTTCTCACATCATGAAACTAAGAAGGCTCTGCTGCATTCAAGCCCTGCATCCAGACTTGAAAATCTCTGCTTTTCCTTTTCCTCCTACAAGCAGAAAATGAAGAAACTTACTAGGTCAAGACTGGGACTTCCCTATCCAGGTTTGGGTATCATCAGTCATGGAATGAACATTAATGTGATGTTCAAATCTTTCGTTTCATACTCATCTTTGCGTCAGATCAAGATGCCTTAAACAAGTGGAACAAGGCTGGCACTTTAAAAGAAGTCAGGCTGCCCTCACACTGAAGACAGAGATCTTCAATTAGTGGAAGTATTAATACAAATTAGGAGTTGAAAAGTGACATGACTTTGCACCTATATGGGAATTCTTACAGCTGGTCTTGGAAGAATTCAATTACTTAATCAGATTAGACCTAACCACTTAATCAAAGTGTTATGCAATGACTGTTAATCCAAATTTTGTAGAGTATAATAAACATATTTCCATGTTCTGAAGGGAAAATCCAATAATTCTAATAATCCACACAAGAGAAAAAACACTGCTGCCTTAGAGATAACTTGATAATGAAGTTTCTTCAGTAGAAGAAACATGGTACACATGAATACTTACTGTGACGATGGAGTAATGATTGGGAAAGGTTTTTGAAGGATACACTGGTCTCATACTGGAAGTGTATGTTCCACATTTCTCTAGAGAGAGGGAAGAAGGCAAAACAGCTAAATTACAGATGAAGAACCCTCAGCAAGTTTATCATGCAGAAACACTTTTCATTGTTAATGTTTTTTTTTTTTTTAATGATGCTTCCAAAAAGTTTTCATTTTTCAGAATTCTGGAGTTAGTATCTCCTATTTATTCCCACATTTATTTACAAGCTGACCAAATGGTTAGTATTACAAATTTTAGATATTCCTAATGACCAACTCCAATGGTCACATGAGCAAGACCTACAGTCCTTATGAAAGGCACATGCATAGGTAAGAATGAGAAATCACAGAATCATAGAATCCTTAAGAGTCAGAAGGGACCTCTGAAGGCCATCTAGTCCAACTCCACTGCAATGCCCAGAGACATGACAGCTAGATCAAGTTGTCCAGGGCCTGATCCAGCCTCGCCTTGAAAGTCTCCAGGGATGGACCATCAACCACAACACTAGGCAACCTGTTCCAGTACCTCACCACCCTCACTGTAATCAAAGAAATCAATCCCTCCAAAGTTGCCCTGCTGAGCAAGGCAATGAGCAGCTTTAGACCAACTAGCTACTTCACCCTGGGAGCTCTCAGAAGTGAAATAGCTGCTGGCATAGTGGTGCCCTGGCTTTCTCAATCACCTGTCAAACCACTATTCATTTTGCATTCTCTTTTATTATTTATTTAAATAAAAATAAGCTCTTCTTCTAGAATAAATTGCAAAGCTTCCTCTATCTTGATTAAAAAAAAAAGAAGATTAGTACACAATCTTTATTATTTTGAAGATACATTTTCCAGGCCAAAACACTTCAGCAAAGTTTACTCAAGTTAGCTGCCTAGATTTCCACAGGCAAATGTATGGGACCTGATTTTCAGTAAAAAATAATAGCCTTCATTAACAACATTAAAAATACAATGTGAAAACCAAAACCGTTTCAATGGATTTTAAAGATCCCAAAGTAATGATCCTATAGAAAGAAGAACAGTGGATCTTCTTCACTCGCACTCTGGGTTACATATATACTTATAAAAATAAAAGAGAACAAAAAGTTTGATAATGCAAGAAGCCTTGTTTCAAAGCACTTAGAACTCATGGGAGCGGGGCTTTGGATTAAGTCTTAGTTGAACTAATTTATTTGTGCAAATTAAGATAAAAAGAAGGCTGCAATAAAAACCAACAGCCAAGCAATTTATCGGCTCTTATTTCAAGACTCCCAGAGAGGGATAGACTTCACTATCCCTTCCAGACAATAAAATACTGTAGAAATATTTATGCCCTTACAGAAATGACAGCTTCCACCATTTTCAGTGACTACAGGCAGATAGGATGCCAGGCACACGGAGACTTGAAGGGTCAGTGTCATATGATCTACTCCCTAGTGAAACCAGTATCTGTTCATCTGATGAGTTTTCTCTTACAGAAGGATATTTGCCTTGTCTGAGCTTCTCACCTACAACTTTACTGAGGAAAAAAAGGTTAGAAAGAAAGGTTTTGTAAAAAAGACATGGCTGAGGATTCACAATACTGGATTATAAAGGTCTATGAGCTTACAAAAAGTGTTCCAGAGTAGAGGAAGACAGTAGAATTAACGTAGAAATAGTATTTCTATCCGTATTGGTTTTTATTTTGTTCTGTCTAAAACATTATTAGACATTCTGGTTTTGGACTCTTTAAACAATCTAAGCTTTGATCACCAAAAACTCCATGGTTCTTCAATGAAGATACTGAAAGATTTGTTTGAGGCAACTGAATTTCTTAGTGGTTAGAATTTATCATGGATTCAGTGGAAACAGAAATACAAGTTTATGGAAGTCAGTCACCAAGAAATGCTGCACTGTAGCCTATCCAAACCAAAGAATTGAGAAACTCTGTGTGTGGAAGTGGACATGCAGCCAAGAAGTCCTGCAGATGTTTTTTGACACCATTATCTTATATCTCATCCAGAGCTGTAACAATTATTACAGCCAGCCTCTCCTCTCAATGCCCTTGTTATGCTGAAAATTTCAATAACTGCATCTTATGAAATATTTTCAAAGCCCCATTTTATTCTAACACTGAATTAAAAAAAAGCTAAAACCTCAAATACATCTGTGAATTGTTATGCTCTGGAATAGATCAAGTTGTAACAACCACTGTAAAAAAGCAAGTATTTTTACTGATTTATTTTTAGCCAAACTGAAACCAGTCACACCAGGTACTAATTTATGAATGACAAGATTGGCATATTTTTCAGACATGAAATGCCACTGGTTCTTTGCAGACCACAGGCAAAATAGAGACGGAAAAAGTAACTGAAGTTACTTAGACACTTCAAAGTTAAATAAGACACTACAAAATCCACAGAAAAAAAAATCTGCATTTATGAAGCTCTTATTTTTTCTGAAAATGTTCGCTAAATTAAGGTTTTCTCAGACCTATCATAATTCTATGTCACATAGCAGTTCTCTTAAATGGTCTGTTCCTAGTATCTTCCTTCTTTATCTTCTTTTTCAAACAAAATGAAATGCTGTCCATCTCATTTTCCATTTTCTTCAAAGCCATTCCACCTAAATATGAGATACTATGCAATACAGACTAAAATGTGGGTCTACGTCAAGTTCACAGCAGAAGCAGCCACCTCCTAAATACTGCAAGGACTGTGTAGCTGTTTTTTAAGGTAATACTGAAAATCCAAAGCCTGGACAACCTGTTTCTAATACCGTCTCATCTCCTTGCCAGTCTACTCCCAAACAACTGAAGTTCTATCTACAAAGTTGTTATATAAGGCACAAACTTGAATGCCTATGCAAGACTAATGAGGATTTTTAAAAGTAAGAATAGCGGCATTGACAGAAAAACAAATCCAATGGACTTTTGAGGTAAGACTGTGTGATATTGCTTAGATAAGGAAACTACTCACGTAATTTGCTAATAACAGGTAGAAGTCCACCCCATGTCTGCAAATATTCTGCTCTGAAGCCATCCAATGAAAACAGTAACACCGGAGATTTGGTAAATCTGTATAAACAGAAATTCAAGTATTAAAAGAAAGACTGAAAAATAAATTCATACCATTTATCTAGAAAAATTTTTTCCCAATAATCTTGAACATGTTCCTTATGGGACAGTAAACCGGGCTGATAAAGAGAGGACTACAAACCAGACCCAAGCAGAAAGGTTTGCAGGCTGGCACAACAGCAAGCAAGACATCCATGGCATCCCCTCTCTTTGCAGGCTAGAGTAACACCCTGCCTGAAGAAGCTGAGGTAAGGTGCGCAGACACACACACACACGCCATGACAGGGCCTAACTTCACAAACATACAAAATTAAGTACAAGCCAAGATGCTCACACAACCCATCTGGGTTTTTCTGTACTCTATCCTGAAGTCAGTCCTATTGGAGCATCACCCAATTCCTTCCATCCCATGGTAAGAAAAGGGAAAGGAAAAGGCAATGGTAATCTGTAGCTCTCCTTTGTTCACTTCGCTCCTCAACAATTTGCATTTTACTTGTTTTTCTTAAAAAAAAAAAAAAAAGCAACAAAAAAAACAAACAAAACCAAAAACACCAACATTTATCTTCTTACTTACAGAGTACACAAAACTAAGAAAAATCTCATGTACAGGATATGTTCAAACAGTACTATAACATACATTTTTCCTTTCATCTTACAAAGATTATTTAAACAAACAGAACTGAACCACCATTCCCTCTATACTAGAAGTACTATCAATCTCCAAACCAAAAAACACGGCCCTGCAACTGTAACAATATTTCAGCCTGGAATTTGGCAGGTAAATTCAGAAACTGATTTCTCTGGAACTAGCAAAAACAAATTCTCCCTTTCCAGTCTCCACAGTACCAACGTTTTCCAGCCTTGATTTGTTCCCAGCCTGAGCCCTGTTCAAACAATTTCTCTCCAACTGTAAGCACTTAAATCATTGCATCACTGATGGGAATAGACATCAGTAATTTCTTCCCTAAAAAAAAAAAAAATCCTTATGTTAAACCTATATATGAGAACATGTGAGGCTGCCAAAGCATTGCAGCGCAGCAACAAACCACAGAAAATATAGGTTTGCCTAAAGTAAATGAATATATAGTTTACATGCCAATTGCAAGCTCATTTTTCCTTTTATTGTTTACAAATGGTAAAAAGGAAACTAAAAAAAAAAAACTTTACCGCACTTCAGTTTCCCAAAATAAAACAGTGATGATAGAAAACAAATATTATTTGTAAAGTGTTGACAATTTCCTTGGTGACATACCACACAAAAAAATCCAAACCACCACTTACCCTGGCAAATGAAACACTTATAAGCCTTATTTCAGTCTAAAACAAATGTGACTGCATTAAACTGAAGATCAGTTAGACAACCAGAATGTGCCTATTCAAAGAAAATTTTAATCAGCACATGGAAACTACTGTAAAACACTTAAGCCAAAATGACTTCTTTAGTCAGAACCATCACATAGCCTATCCTGCCTCAGACAAAATAAACTATTAAGATGTATTTGTAACGTGTGCTTGTAGCCTGGTTTTCATCTGCATATCATCTATAATACCATCTTTTGGAAAGTTTAACAGAGACAGTAAGCTGGGAACAAGAAATATATGATAATCAAGGCCAAGACTGAAGTCTCTGGTGAAAAAAAGAGTAAGAAAACTTCACATTATCTCTTTGCCCATATTACGGGCATTTTTTTCTACCACAGGGTTTGATCTCTGCAACTTCTCTCAATACTTCTTTTTTTAAAATTGATTCTCTCCAATGCAGAGGTCTAAAAAATTTCACTGCAAAGTTTCTTGCAATAAAATATGAACTTTGAGGCAAAGACTGTTCAGTATTACTTATAAAACTAACTAAAAAACAAAAACTCCTTAGAAAAGGCCTTGACACTGTTGCGCCTTTGGCATTTGCAAGTAAACCAACTACTGACTATATGTTTTAGTTGCCTGCAAATCCAGGTACGGACCACCTCACACACATAAATTAGACATGGCAAGATAGACCACAGCTACATTTTGCTTCTTGTATCCTCTACACATGCTGAAATTCAAATAGTTGATGATCTATCCTGCATTCAGGGAAGAACAGCATGAAAGATTACATTAAACTGTGTTCTTTGGAAGAGCTCCAGTGCAACTCCCTTCGAATAAAACCCTAATTCACAAACTGACCTAAGCTCATTTCTGAGATAAATCAGTGATTTCTATGACCTTCTGGTGGTATCTAAGCTTATACTTGCTACTTATACAACATGTGCTATCATGAGTAAGCAGAGGCGGGAGTTCAGAGACCAAAGTTTTGGCCCAGTCTGTGATTCATGCTGGCTATGTCCAAGCTGTATGACAAGGCTGTTTCACAGCTCTTGGATAAATACATATGCCACAGTTGCATCCTGACTCCAAGCTGAAGGAAATGCAGTGGTTATTATCTACTCCTATAAACTGGCTTCTATGGAAACGTAACACAGGCAACACAGGCTTACTGTGGTCTAGCAGGTTGATGATTGAGAGACCAGAACTGCTGACAACACTGCCAAGCTGACCTGCTTCCCAGTCTGGTTAGACCACAAAAACAACAACAACAAAAGCTAAACATCCTACACAGGGAAGTCCCACCATGCTGCCTATACACAGCCATAAAGCATTAGAAGCAAAACTTTTCCATCAAGTGTATGTAAGGCTTCAACAGGAAGAATAAAGATTCAATTATCAAGCAGAAAGTGAATAATGAATGATCTTCAAATACGTAGGACTTCTTCCAGCTCACTGAATATTCCACCGCTTCTCTGGGCAGTCTGTTCCAACACCTGACCATTCTTTCTGAAAAGAAGTGTTTCCTAACATCTAGCCTGAACCTCCCCCAAGTTCAACGTAAGGCCAATACCTTTCATTCTATCTCTAGTTACCTGGGAGAAGAGACTGGCTCCCACTTCACAACCTCCTTTCAGGTCACTGAAGAGAGCGATAAGGTCTCCCCGAAGCCTCCTCTCCTCCAGACTGAACAATCCCAGTTCCCTCAGCCGCTCCTCATAAGACTTGTGCTCCAGATCCCTCACCGGCTTCATTGCCCTTCTCTGGACACACTCCAGGGCCTCAATGTCTTTCCTGTAGTGAGGGGCCCAAAACTGAACACAGCACTTGAGACGCAGCCTCAACAGTGCCAAGCGCAGGGGGATGATCACCTCCCTGCTCCTGTTGGCTACACTGTTTCTGATACAAGCCAGGATGCCACTGGCTTTCTTGGCCACCTGGGCACACTGCTGGCTTATGTTCAGCCAGCTGTCAACTAAGACCTCCAGATCCTTTTCCTTCACACAGCTTTCCAGCCACTCTGCCTCAAGCCTGTAGCATTGCATGGAGTTATTGTGACCAAAGTGCAGGATCTGGCACTGGTTCTTGTTGAAGCCCATAAAATTAGCCTCATTTGTACCTAATTTAAAGCATTTGAGTGGTCTAACTGAAATCAGTGGAATTTCTCAGATTAAGCACATCACTGAACACTGCAGTTTTTGTCTCTTCTGCACCACATGAACAATCCAATTTGAGCCCAGAAAACACATATATGAATATGTACAGAATCAGAACCAATATCCTGAGGCCTAAAACCAAGTGCTAAGCTCAAGTTACCCATGCTCTTGCCTATTCTGCTACAGGAAGAAGCGATTTGTTTACAGTCTTGTCAGTTTGGGGAGAAGCCTGTGCACTAATAGTCTGAGGTGAGGCTTCAGCAAACACTGCTTGATCCAACTTTGACCACACATCACCCTTTCCTGAGCTGGGTTTTATTGCAACATTTCTGGTTTTGCCACAGTTAAAACAACTTTAGTAAAGTAACTATGCATTCTTTCCATGGGCTGAATAGGAAAAAAAAAAAAAAAAAAAAAAAAACAACCAAAAAAAACAGAACCCAAAACTCCTTAAAACAAGTTAACCAGCAGGACTTGCCCTATGACATTTACACCATCAACTGTGGATCTGCGTGAGGCTCTTGTTTGTTTATCCACACTCCCTACGTTGTATTTGAGAAGTCAGCATTCTAGGGTCAGTTTCCAGCACACAGCCCTGCACTAATACTTCAGAAAAAGAATTAATAACAAAAGCTTCCATAACTGGCTGGCTATGGCTCTCCTATGTGGAAGCTCATCAGGGACTTCGGCTCAGAGCAGAAAGAAGCTCCAGTGTCTGTCTTGAAACAGATTCTGAAGTGTCCGTTTGCTATTCTGAATCAGAATGAAAAATGCTCATTTGGTATGAAAACATTTTTTAAAAGTACACTTTGACAATGTAATAGCTCAAATAAAGATAGCATGATTAAAACATCTAAAGTCAAAAAATGTAATGACAAAAAATAAAGTTTTACTTTGCTAAATATATTCCCAGTACATCATTTCAAAATCATCAAAATGATTTTTTGTTTTGTTTTGTTTTTGACACTTTTAAATCAGAATGTAGCTGAACTCAACACATCAGCATATTTTCACTTTGTTTTTCAGTGAAACACTTCTCAGTCAGGAATGGCTAAGTCGCTTCTATTAATGCCTGATGCACCCAACAACAAGGTGCAGTCAACTTTAGCTTTATTGTTAATTTAAAGATCCCACAGCAAGAACATTACACAAAGTGCAGGCTGACTTTTTGGCTGGGAACTGTGCCGTACTATTTGAGCCCATGTTGTACGCTGGCAACAGCCATACAGCTTTCAGGAGCAGGCCCAACGTGGAATAGACCCAATGATCAGCGATCCCATAGGAGCTCACATGGAACCTTTTTATGCCTTCAAAAGAAAGTAGCTCAGATAGCTTGCTAATAATTTTGTCCTAGGGCTAGTGACACTGGGACAATGATCCGCCCATGTTCTGCAGCTCTGGGGCTGGAGCAGGCACAGGTTAATGGGGAAGAGAGGAAGTCTTCAGAGTCTGAGATTGCCAGGTGGGTCCCTGAGACTGGGTATGTTGGAGCATGTTTAGGATAATAGTAAGGCTGGCATAAGGGGGAGTTCCTTAGAACATACACAGAGCTGTGACAGATGGCAGGACATGGGAACAGATGTATCCTGCAAGTCAAGCTTCTGGGATATGTGAGTGCTGCTGGGATTGAGCAACCTGGCCTGTTAGTACGCACTACCCAATATTGGCTGAATGGGTGTCCCCAGCTAGCTAGCAGCTACTCCTATTAAGGGTAAGAAAGGCAAGCAGGTCCCAGGAAGGCACATGGAGGAAAATAATCTCAAAAGCAAAAAGCAGAGCTATGCAAATATACAATATCCTCACCCTTTTGGACACTGAGGTTCAGTAATGTCCTCACACTCTTCTTCAACCCAGCTTGCCTCTCCTTAAAACAAATGAGTGCAATTTATTTTTCCAAATAGTAAATTACTTTATTGATCAATGCAAGTTCTTCATTTTATAAGATGTTTTTAAAATTATACTATGTCCTTGATCCATTCAAACAAATACAGGTACACAAGAGACTACAGGAATTTGCAGAGGGCATTTACCTTTACACGCAACTTGATAATTGACACAGCAATCATTATTTTCCACACAATCTTCTGAGCAGGAGCAATGATACTCTGGTCGCCTCTTCTCTCCACACCTGAACTTATTACATGTCCATATATGAGCTATAAACAGAGAGGGGCAGTATGACAGTTAACACCCATACAAGTGTCAAATTAATATATTGAATGTAAGTTCCATCTCAAACATGTACTCACAGAAAAAAAGTCCTGAGGTATTTCATGCATGCATAATGGCACAAACTTTGGCATTTTGGAAGACAAACAGCTATGGCTGAACAATTCAAGTGCACAGCCATCTGAAGACAATTATGCAGCATATGGTTAAAAATGCCACAGATCATAAAAGGTCAACAGAAAGAATCTTTCTACAGATCTCCTTAAGTATGGTAATTTATGTGGATTTAATCTGATAAATGCATACTATGAACAAGCTCCCCAACAACTGCACCAAGAAAATCCCCAACTTAAGTCTGAATTTAGAATATTTGGAACACTTTCACTGAGAAACAGTAACTTATTCTGTCTTGCACAGAAGTCAAAATGGATTTTACCAGTCACCATCAGGCATTCCAGCTTCTCTTTAAGGCACAGACGTAACTCCATTACTATCAATACTATGTAAGAAAGATGATATAAGGACCTACAGATTCCAACTTCCTGGTGGTTTTTAGTAGGAATTTCTTTTTTTACTGAATCATATTGAATATTCTGAACAGAATGCATCAATGCATCATATCATCTCAAGATAATCTTGTTATTAGTTGTAAACGCTAGTAGACCCTGTGCAGTCAGTGGAGATAAACCTGAGTTAATTTACCAAGTGAATACCTAAGCGAAGGTTTTAAGAGAGATGAGGAAGGGAAATCAAAAAGTTTGAGTAGAGGATGATCATTACTTAATCTTCATACAAGATCAGCAATTAGAAATCCCTAAAAACATTTGCAGCAGGTTGACAAACATAATATGCAGTTAATCTCACTTCCAGAAATACCAAACGTAAGTAACTTTACCAAGCTCAGTAGATCTTAACAGCTCAGAAAGAGCAGAATCTGTTATGGTTCTGGTTACTTGATATTATTTAGAAATTAGAAATTCATTCTCAACTGATGTTAAAGCTACTAAATTAAAAAATGTCATTCAATACATGTGGATTCCCATTCTTAATTGTAAGATAGACTCTCCTGTTTAAAGAATTCTTTAACTGGTATAATTAAACAGAGAGGAGGGTAAATCCCACACAAGTTTTTGAACATGCAAAAAGTTTTTTGCAGAGGACCTCTGAACAATAATCAGTTGAAACAAACAACTGAGTTCATTTTAATCATTTGGTTCTAAAAAGTCAACATTGGAATTTTAGATTTCACGGTGAGACTATGTTAATAAGTTCTACAAAGACTTGTAAAGTTGGGTAAGATGAGAAACAATTAAGTGATAAGAATACCATATATCAAGTATTAAGGTAAAACTACTTTAGAAAACACAGACAAGTTCTGTCTTTAGTGTTACTATCCACACTAACATCTTACCCCATAAAATTTCTCCATGCTACTTGTCACACCTTTGCCTATCTGGCTTCCAGCTTTTGGTAAGTCATGATAACTTCCCGCTTTGGGACCATTTTCCACCACTGCAGTCTATTTTGTTGTCCCACCTTGTCCCAAAGGCCAGCATGATAACCTTGCTTCACACTCAAGCAGGGGAATAATAGGGCAGAGAGCTTGAGCAGCAAGGTAATTGGACAGGAAAAGACCACTCACAGAGCAGCTCTGTCCTCCCCCTTTCTCATGTGGGTAATGGCTGACACAAAGACCCAATATGCAGAAGCCACTCCTCTTCCCGGCCCCAGAATGTGCTAGCTGTGTACTTGATGCAAGGGACAATGCATGCCACTGTTCTCTCACTCCCAATCACAGAAAACAAAAGACTGGCTGAGACCTTCAGCCACAGCTCTTCCTGCTCTTTTCAAGGCAGAGTGAAGCAACACAGTCTCTCACACTCCCTCTGCTATCAACAGGATTCAAGCTTTACTGGTGTGTAAAACAGCTACACATAGCCCCAAAGTTTCTTCCCCAGGAGCCCCTAGTATTACCATCGCCAACAGTGGGGGCAGGAAGAGGTGGGACCACTGCAGCAGAGCCACTGTGCTGCTCAGTCTTCACTCTCTTGCCCCTGAAGACCATTTAAAGTTGGAGTTATGGCCACCTGACCACAACAGAGCTCACATGTGCAGAGTTGTCCCATGTTACACAGTATGAGAGCTTGCCTCCATAATTTTTTTCCAACCTTACCTGGTTGTATGCATGTTTCCTGGTAATCTAAGCAGCAGTTTCCAAGCTTAACACAATCTCTGTCACAACGACAGCTTCCAAAGGTCCTTTCAAAGCAACGACCTTTACAGGTTTTCACTGTAATACAGAATAGTGTTGTTAATCAATATGCAAAGGAAACAAGCACAATCAGCATACAGAGTGACACAGTTAGTCATTCCACTACTGACAGGGTGGCTGCCATAAAAAGCAGCAGCTGAAGAGAAAGAAAAGTCTTAAACCAACAAAATATCTTCATTTTCTCTTACTGAATGAAAGTGTCATGATGTAGAAAAAAAAGGTCCTGCTTTAACAGGAGCATGGTGTTTCATCTGTGGCAGACACCACTGAAACTGAAGGACTACAATTCCAGTTGTGACTGCCACTGCCTCTCTCTATCACCAGAAGATATTTGTACAGTCATTCAGCACATGAAATATCTCCATCAGAGGAAATATGAAGCCATGTTTTCAGCTAAAGAGCCTTGAAAGTGTAGTTAACATCAATCTTCATTTTTGGGGCTGACAATCATCTACTTTATGTAAGTAAATATACAATAGTTGGAATCTAGATTTCATGAGGCAGGCTTGCAACTCTCCCATAGTTTGAGTGGCTATTTTCATACAAAACAGAGGCACTCCAGCACAGGCACTTGAAGAATCCCAGCTCTACATCCCACTGTATCACAGTCAAGGTACCACTTGGAGACACAGGAAGAGCTGTTCCCAATCAGACACAAAGATATGAACCTCAGTGTACTGGTCATTGGTTTAATATTTTTCAGTTTTAATGCAAGAAAGGCAGGGCCTTCTAAAGTAGAACGTGGTTGCCAGAAAAAAAAACCCAACATGCTGCTGATTTGCAGCATTATCAGCACTTTATTTGGCCAGTGTTTTACTGTGAGCAATGAATAAGTGAATCCACAATTCTTTCTTTCTTTGACTTCTCAAAAATCTTGAAGTGTGTGGAATGAGGTAATAATGAAAAAGATAATAATGAGCCAGTATGGCAAAGCTCTAATAAAACTCGGAAAGTTAAAGAGATTCTAGTAAGGAGCTAATATTCTGCATTTTGGTTAAAAATCATTGCAGGACTGTTTGTTAAGCAGACTAACTTTCAATTATTTCAGATTTGTAACATGAATAAAATTGTTCTCAAGGAGAAGCTTAATTTCTTAAAATGTTTCTTAACCCTCTACCTGAAGAAACTTCACCATAAAAAAAACTCTTTATTTTCAGGGCAAAAAACAGTAAAAAAATTCCACAAAGAACATTTTCAGACTACAGTTCTAACCATTAAAAAAAAACAACCTTTTTATTTTCATAGTTGACTGGAAAAGATGAAAAATAAATGTTCCAGGACAAAGTGGAATAGAAATTGTTGGTTTGGGTTTTTTTTTTTTTTAATAGTGAGCCGAGAAAAGTCAGCCATGTGACATGACCACAGACACAGCTTGGATACATGGAAGCTGCCAGCTTAGACACTGAGCGCCAGGATGAGTTTATCTTTCAAGTAAGTACACAGGTACTAAGTACACCTGAGGTTTCTTTCCTGGTATTTTCAAACCACTCTAAATGAAACTATTTCAACCAATGCATCCAATGTTCTCCATGTAGTAAGAAAGGGTGGCATTCTGATAATATTAAAAGTAACTCATAGAAGAATAAAAAAAGAAATTGCCACAAATATTACTAATAAAAGGTATACTACTTACCATCTTTTGAACAGCTAGGCTTCAGGCCAAATATACATCCTAGGATTATCGTCAACACGCAGACACAGAGTATCTGTGGGACAGAAAGGAAAAGAGAACAATCTTAAGTGACCACAGAATGGTTTAGAAAGCCTTCATTTTCTCTAGTAATACTACACAACTGTACTGAACTTGATCAACAGGCGGATTAGGAGGCTGACTTCACCACTTGCTCAAGCAGTTTTCACTCACAGAAGCAGTTACACTGCTTGCAACTAATTACCTGGATATGAAAGAAAATTCTCTGGACTGGGATCTCTAAACTTTCTTATTAAGTTAGGCCAAGTAAATACTGTGATATATTTCCTTCTCATGAATGAAAAAAAGATGCTTATGTTTAGACATGCACTCGTTTTCTACAAAACTTTCTTTGTTCCACTTCTTCCTTCCTCCTGGACTGTTCTAAGAAAATGAAGTTATGCCATTGACCACAGACTACAAACAGAAGCCCTGGCCTTTAAGTGATACCTATAATTTTCCTAGGCAGGAAAACCTTTTCCCACTTCCTAGTATGTAGTGCAGTGTTCGTCTATACAATGGTAAGCAGCTGTGGGATGTCACATTAGACCAACCACAGTGTCTTACACTGACCAGAAACTGTCGCCATGTTTACTTTGGATTCTCAGTGCATTAAGGCTATGAAACAGGCACCATATTGCTCACGCCTAGCATTTTAAGCAAGATCTAATGCCTACTTAAATATAGGGATAGAATCCCTCTAATCTCACTGAACACTGGATTTGGTCCATAAACTCTTTAGGAATAGCGTATATATTATCACTACATCCATAGCAATTAAAGGCAGTCTAGGAAAGCCAGCAATGCACTCATGACTGCTATTCAAGTATTAACTGTAATACTGAAGTTAGCTAAAAGAAAGCACTTTCAGAGAAATAATGGTTACTTATTCAGAAGTACTGAGGAAGATAACAGAGAATGCACATGTCACCCTTCTGGTCATTCTTCTCTGTGAAAAATGACTTTGAAACAATAGTTAAATATTTTCAAACACACTTCAATCAAATTTATGTACATGCCTACACTAAGCATTTCTCTTTTTATCTCCTTCCCCATCAGCAACAGCTGCTGAATCAGTTTTTTGAATACAATGCCTATAAATTGTTCCGGATCTTGGAAATCTTCCATCTGAAATACCACCTAGAGAAGTATACATACAGTGAGGTAGGTGGCATGTCAGATGCTAGATTTCAAGGCTCAGCAAAATCACTGGGGAGAGCAAAACTTATTACTGTTCTTTTTATTTATATGTTATTATTCGGAAAATAGAAACTCCTCCATTTGGTTATAAAAAGTGAACTTGAGACTACTTTATTTCAGGGTGATGACAGATTTACTGCTTTATGCCATGCTACTAAGCTCAACAAGTAGAAAGTCTGCTGATGCATAACCACAAGCAGGCATCGAACAAACAAAAACCACTCTATTCTAAGTGTAATCCTATTCCTGAGATTTTGGCACTGAGTGTTACAAAGCCCTATTTTTTATTGTGTTCCAAAATTTCAGTTTTACACTTCCATGAACATAATTAATTTCAACAAGCAAAAACATGGAAAGGATTATGTTCACTGGGACATACCAATGGGTAGGAAAACACTAACATTTCTGATGAAATAGTGCAAGTTGTGTTTCCTGCAAGCAATACTATGGAAACCTCCGAGCATCATAAAACACAGCACACTACCAATGCTCTGTATAGTACAAACCTATTCTGCTCTCAAATTTCTTGTATAAACAACAGAAACAATCTTGGTCCAGGTCCTTACCTGGCATATTATGTCCACCTGTAACTAAAGAAAAGCAGGGAACTGTACTGAATCATAACTATGGATATTCAAGCCTTTCTTTTCTTAGCACTAGTCCTACTGTCTTTAAGAGCTTTAGAATTTTGCAGTAAAATATATTTAAGACTAATTTTTTTTTTTCCTTCAAAGCTTAATAAAGAAGCTTCACAAAGATGGTAGCTTAGAGCGTCTGATGATATCCTGGGACAGTCAACTCTAACCAAGTACCCTAAACTATATAATTACTTCAAATCAGATCTTTACCTTCAGCCTAAATGTCTTTACTCATTTGGATATAACCCACACAAATAGCACAAGTGTTCTGCTGGAACAATGTGGATTAATGAAACCTGGCCAACAGCAGTAGCAGTCTTGCCTAGGCCCAGCAGGAGTTGTTACAGTAATGGTTAACATGTCTGTCAGTGAAAACACTCTGAGATCACCAGCTCTGCAAATGACCAGAGGTGACTGACTTTAAATAAGATTGCCCAGATACAGAAGGTTATTTCACTAATGCAGCCCAAAGGTGGACTAATTTACTTCACTTCTCGCTATTTAGGACCTCTTTGCAGCAGGTAGCTTACTAATATTACCAGAACTGTTTTGCAGACAGCTAGACCAGGTTTGGGATGCTGCAGTCTGTTGTGTAAAGATTTTGTTTGTTGTTGTTACATAGAGACAAACAGATGCATGCATAGTTTAAGGTTTTCTAACAAGAGCCTTGTTAGAACCTTGCAGCAACACGCTGCAAGCACCAGGCTCAATTTTCCACCTCTCTCTCTCCCTTCCATATTCTCTTTCAACCTTCCTTGAAAAGCAAGAATTGAGAAGAAAAACATGAAATGAAGAAAGAATATGGGAATCTAACACATAACAGGAGGGCAAATAAAATTAAAGAATCAGACCTCATTACTGACAAAAGCAACACATGAACTTTTTATATTTTTTAACTTGAGAGACTGCTAGAACAAAATGTAAGGTTTCTCAACCAGAACAGTAACAACTGAAGAAAATGTCCTGTTTTGTTTTAAAAATATTTTCTGAGAAAGTTTGTTTTGGAATCAAAAACATTGTAATCCAGGGATGAATCTCTGTCTATCACTGCTTCCTTTACGTGGGAGGAAGCAATAAAAGCTTTGCTTTGTAAACACTATAGTGGTCGGGAATAGGTGGTTGAGTGTCTGGAAAACTGCAATCCTGAGAACATGTCAAAAGCCTTTTGGAGCTGGGAAGATGGCAAGATGATAACATGGTTACAGAGCAGGGTTATTTCCACCACTCATCTGTAGGGATGAAGTCAAAGAGAATTCCACCAGCAGTTTCAGTGACCTGGTGGAAAGGCTCAAGTACAGGCTGCAGATACTGAATGCCAAAGAGACTGATGAACTGACTACACAGCAGGTCCCAGTGATACATAGTGATACACAGGGAAACCTCTCACTTTCCTTTGCAAAAGAAAAACAAAATATTCTTCTGCCACAGTCCACTTCTCTTCACTTTTCACTAGGTCTGTCCATCTCCCCTACTCTCCCTCTACTCTTCCACTGTGTATTTCCTATGGCAAAAAAGAACATCGATATTTCTTTTAAGGAATAATCACTCTGGATTAAGTGTCTTCCTGTGTTGACTCTCCTCATTCTTTGCCTACCATGTACTTAGCTGCTTTCTGTCATCCTTTTTTCACAGCGTTCCATGCCACTCCAAGTTTTAAGGCACATCAGTTAACTAACTGCTGTGCAATTAACACGGAAGACGTGCAAAATAGTGGATTTTCTTTCTAATATCCATGACTCTCACTTGCAGTTGCTGTGTCATGTCTGTCCATGAAGTAAGAATGTCTAGACTAAGTTGGTAATGTCACTATTACAAAAACATGTGGAATTTTCCAAAACCACTGGGATCTGAGAAGGACTATGTTCTCATCATTTTGTGTGCCTGACATAATGACTAAAGACATAGACTTTAACACTGAAAGACCTTTGAGAAAGAATTTCATCTGCAAAGAAGATAGTAATAAATAATGAATTTCACATAAGGGCATGATCATCTTCTGCCTTTATAAAGGGCATGGTAAAAGTGTAGAAAACATACCATACATATTTAAAAAAAAAAAACAACACAAAAACTTACCCACACTTGCCAAAGGCAGCAGAATGTTTGCTCATGTTTATAAAAACTATTTTTAAGTAGGGATAACCCTCACCAACTCAGCTCTATTCACGAACAGGAGGATATTTAATAAATTTTACTAAGGTGAAATGAAATGGATACTTCAACCATACCAACACAGCTATTAGGCTAAATAAATCAGCAAAAAGAAGTTAGCAGTACTGAAAAAAATGTGTTACACATGTCGTATGTCCTTCATTCACCTCTAATTTTCCAAATTCAATTTTTTTATGCTTTTCAAAGACTTGCTTCTGTTGATCCAAATTCCTTGTCTGGAGTCCAGAAGGGGAAGGGAGTTGCTGAGACTCTCAGATCTTGGTTGGCCTGAACCACTGAATGTGACTGAATATGCCTGAAGTCCACAGAGGCAAAAGCTGAGGTTTACACTCAAAACCTTTTCAGAACTAAGAAGAGGATTTACTCTTAAAAAAAAAAAAAAAAAAAAAAAAGTAATAATAAAAATTTACAGAGATCATTGTTTTTCTTCTCCAAGAAGAATGCAGAAGGCCTACTCCTGTTGTTCCTATGAAATGCTCTTAGATTTATTATATGCTATTGCAGCCTAAGGTCACTCAAGGGACAAGGATGTTTTAAAGGTAGCTTGAGCCACAGCAAGGTAGTACAAAAAGCCTTCAAGGAGCTTACCAAAGAGCTGTAACTTCACACAGTGGGGGTATTATCAGCAAAAGACATTATTATACTACAACTCTCTAAATACCTTACAAAACTATTTAAGTGTCTACTTTTAACAAGAAAGAGATGTTATAAATTAGACCGCATCAAATCAGATCATAGAAAAATATTTATTAATTCGAGTAAGCAAAAACACAAGCAAAACGCAGCGCTGGGCGGCTGGGGAGTCACAACTTCGGCAACAGCACGCAATCTGAGCGGGGTTTGAGTCCCGTCTTTTATACCGTCCTTAGTTCCTGTATACGCGACCTTCCAGTGTATGTGGGCCGTTGCTAGGGGGTCGGCGTCTGGGATAAGGTTCGTAGTTATCTTCACCGCTTCCAGCGGTTCCGTTGTTGTAACATTGTTTATGTTTCCTGATGTCCTGACAAGGGGGCTTCTTACAAAGCAGTCCTCGATTTGCCTAACAATTATCACCATATCAGGATGTTTGCCCGCAGCCTGTACACCCAACGGCCAGGTCGTTAGCACTTCCCTTTACAATGAACAAACGACTTTACATCTTATCACAAGAGATAAAAAGGTAAAATAGATTCAGTAGCTGCCAGCACACTAATAAAAGCAAAAGCAGAGAAGAAAACACGGCCTTCTGCCAGTCACACTCTTCCTCTTCCAGAAATCTCTTTTCAAGAATAATTCTAAAGATGCTGTTATTTGTAGTACGATCATAGAATTTGTAACAAGAAGAGTGTACAGATGGGGTTGCTTTTATTGGGTGCTGATAATACTATTGAATATACAGAGTAAGCCCACAGTCACTCCCATTTTTCCTCTGCAGATGTTGCTACTGCCACCATTCAGCAATTTTAGGCTGAACAGGAAGACACAGTAACCTTACAGAGTAAGTGAAGAAATTACGTAGAATGTTTATGAAGGATAATAAGGAGTGTCAAAAAATTAGTGATCCACAAAGGAGTACAGCAATAAGACAAATACGGTATCAGAGCAACTCACTATGACACATTACTAAGCTTGCTGTTAACCGACTACAGGCACACCTTAAGCCCTGGCTCCTGTGGCTATTTTCCAAAGTGATGGGCTGACAGAGAGACCATTATTTACCTCTGCATTCTTTGAACATAGCTCTTCAAAATACAAAAGGCAGACTATCAAAAGATTCTTGCTTCACAACGTGGAAACTTTGTATTTCAGACAGAAGAGCACTTGAGAACTGACCCATTTGATCGTGTCAGAAAGAGCACAATGGAAGACAAACAAGATCTTTATTTAGGTCAACTTGCCTACATGTCTTCAGAGAGACGAACTGGGAAAAGGTGTATCTGAATTTTTTCAATGCCCTAAAAATTACATTTTTTTTTGCATTAATTCTCTCTTTTCCCTAGCTATCTTACTAACTCAACGCTGAATCGTTAAACAATAGCCAAAAGCCCTTCCTTATTCTGCTCAATGGAATGTGCTCTCCATCACACTGCATTTACAATATCCACTGCTGTCATATAAGCTCTTTTATGGTATTGACCTGTGCAACATCTGCGCAGGAAAGGAAAGTTTATTTAGGGTTGGGTTTTCTTCAGTGCAAGAAGTGTATTTTTACTTTGTTTCAATTTCTTTCCTCTGTTATTTTCAAAATTCCAAGATGTTATAAAATAACTTCTCTGAAAATGTCATATTTGATGACGATGACATGTGACACTGACAAATCCTGTTAGACAGAGCATTCTTTAAAATAAGTATTTATTCAGTTCCAATTGTGTGTTCACAGTGATGTTTACCAATATACTATTTTCTAACACTAACTTCAGAGAGAGAAACTTTTCTAACTTTCCATGCTTTCAAACCTTTACCTTGTTCCGCTCCTCCTTTCAGCTGATATCAACATTCAGTCTTAAGCCAGATCAGAACAATTCAGTCATTGCATATTTCTACTGATACTAGTGAAAGAATGCCAAGAAAAAATTTTTAAGAGTAGAGGCTGGAAGGAAGCCTTGCATAATTTTGTATCTTTGACCTTGCCTGAAATTGAAGCCAGCTTGTCCCTGGCAGGTAGGCAATTACTGCAAAATTAAAGAAAGGAAATAAAAATCTTAAGACACAGCTTTAGCCAGAGGTCTGAATGTTCAAGCAGAACCTCTGAGCACACATGACACTAATCATGGTCCCATTCCTTTGTGGAGTCTGAACAGACTAAATGGCTGAAGCAGGCACACTAGTCTAATCCATCAGCGGGGAGTTGAAACTTAAATTCATAGGCACAACGTGGATATTTTCAACCACATGGTCAGCCAGCAACGTTAATAGAAATGCACAAGCCCCACAGCTGGATGTAGTTCATTTGATTCCAAGCTCTGCACTGCAGTTGTAGCCAGGGAAACCAAAAGCACTCACATCATGCACTCAGGAGTGCGACTGAAAACTTTCACCGTGGTTTTCATTCTCCAGCTCAACTACATAAGGGAGGAGAGCATTTTGCAGCCTGTCCTAAATGTCACCCTGTTTAGTCTATGCTGGTAGCAGTACCTAACCTATCAAGCTCAAAATGAGCTCAAGTACACTACAGAAAGCTGCAAATCACACCTGACTATGGCCTATCAACACATGAAGTGACCACTCAGGCCACATGAGAGCTCTGAAACAGTGCAAATATTTTCCTGACTTGGAAGGGGCCAACAAGGATTATCAAGTCCAACTCCACACAGCACCACCCAAAATTCAAACCTTATGTCTGAGAGCATTGTCCAGACACTCCTTCAACTCTGGCAGCTTGCGCTGTGACCACTGCCCTGGGAAGCCTGTACCAGTGCCAATCACCCTCTGGTGAAGAACCTTGTCCCAGTCTCCAACCTGACCTTCCCTTGACGCAGCCCCATGCTGTTCCCTTGTGCCCTGTCACTGTCACTGGAGAACAGAGATCAGCACCTGCCCCTGAAGAACTGTAGGCTGCCATGAGGCCTCCACTCAGCCTCCTCTGCTCTGGGCTGCACAAACCAAGGGACCTCAGCTGTTCCTCATATGGCTTGCCCTCTAGGCCCTCCACCATCTTTGTAGCCCTCCTTTGGATGCTCTCTAATAGCATTATGTCCTTCTTATATTGTGGCACCCAAACCCACACCCAGTGCTTGAAGTGAGGCTGCACAGCACAGAGCAGAGTGGGACAGTTCCTCCCCTCGCTCAGTGGCAGTGCTGAGTCTGATGGAACCCCAGGGAATGACATTATATTTCTGAGCTGCATGCCAGACATTTTAACCAGAAGGATACTGTGAGAAACAGTATCAAAAGCTTTGCTGAAATCCAGAAAGATTACATCAACTGGCTTTCCCCGGTCAACTAGGTGGGTAACCTTGTCATAAAAGTTAATTAAGTTTGTTAATTATGTTCATTAAACAGGACTTACACCTCATAAACCTGAGTTGGCCATGCCAATGACTGCACTGTCTTTCAGATGTTTTTCAATAATTCCCAGAAGAATCTTCTCCATAATTCTACTAGGCACTGAAGGGAGACTGACCAGTCTGTAGTTAACCAGGGTGTTCTTTCTTGCCCTTCCTGAAAACTGGAACAACGTTTGCTAGCTTCCAGTCAACATGGACCTCTCCAGACTCCCAGGGTCATTGAAAAATAATTAGGAGGTCTCATGATGACATGAACCAGCTCTCTGAGTACACTGGAACAAATCCCATTGAGACTCCCAAGCTAATATGCATCCAGTCGAAGCAGTAAGTCCCACCAAATTTAGGGCTGGCTGGCAATTTATTGTTACTGCAGTCACGGTCCTCCAACTCAGTGCTGAAGACAGAGTCAAAGGTGGTCTGAAACACCTCTGCTTCCTCTGCATCCCTATTTGTGATGTGACCATCCTCATCAAGTAAGAAAACCACATTATCTCTGGTCCTCCTTTTGCTTTTAACATATTATTTCCCACAGTACTGGCCAGCTTCAACTCTAATTGAGTTTTGGCCCCACAAATTTTCTTCTTACAGTGACAAACAGCCTCTCTGTAGTCCTCCCACGTCACCCAATCTCACTTCCAGCAGCCATATATTTTCTGCCTAAGCTCTGAAGAGGATTCCTGAACAGGTAAGCTGCCTGCATTGACTTCCAGTGTTTTGAAATTGCCTGTTCCTGTGCTTTTAAGAGGTCATACTTAAAAACTGACGAGTACTGATGGACCCTAATGCCTTCCAAAGCACGTTCCCAGTGGACCCTACTAACTAGTTTCCTGAGCAGCTCTTCTAGAGTTAAGAGTCTCCCCTGATTACAGCAATGGCAGATGTCAACAATAAAAGATCCGCATCAGGCTAAGTGTCTCAATTGTTAAGGGGCTCATGATTCAAATCTTAAACATTAAACTGCATGTAGAAACCAACAGACAACTGGAACCAGATTTACAGAATCAGAAGGCTGGAAGGGAGGGACCTCAAAGAGGTTTTTAGTCCAAACACCTGTTCAAAGCAGGGTCAAAACTGGATTCAGGCCACGTTGCAGAAGGGTACATGCAATTGAGTTTTGAAAACCTTCAAGAGAGACCACTCAACCTTTTGGGGCAACATGTTCAAATACTTAATTATTCTCCTAGGGCACTGTTCCCCCCCCCCCATACTCAGCATAAGAACCTCGATTGCTTCAAATTAAAATGTTGTCTCATGCTCCCACTGTGCACATCCATACAGATACGGGGTTCATCTTCCTGAAAACATCCTTGAAGGTACAGGAAGGCAGCTATCATGGGCAGGATCTGAGCCTCACCCAAGCCTCTCCAGGCTGACCCAGCCCAGCTCGGCTTCTCTTCACCCACGAAGAGCTTCTCTCCTTGACCACCTTGGTGGCCCTCCATTGACTTCAATCCAATTTAAATTGACCTTTCCTGTATCAGAGGACTCAAACCCAGTACTTCAGATGGGATCTAACAAGTGCTGAGAATAAAGAAAAAACTCCTCTTGATTTGTCAGTCTGTACGTAGCCCACCACACTTAATTTTCACTGTTAGGAAACTGAAAACAGTGCAGAGCCTCCCAGGGATGCCAGCTTTATTATGATATCCTTCAGTGTCCTCAACCTTCAGACAAAAACAAGGTTTTGTCCCACCCAGTGCTTTAGCTTAATCTTCAGGCTGATAAGAAGTCCCCTAAATAACAACAAGGGAAAGTAACCATGCCTACAGCTGTGCAGGCACCTATCCTGTACCATTCCTCATGGTATCTGCACTGGTCTGTAATTGTAAATGTAAATGTAAGCTGTAAAACAAAGCAGATTCTGGGAGTACATACCAGGAGTCCCACTGTCTTAATTTGTTAAGTAGATTGTTTAAATTCACAGAGTATTGCACAAGCTGTATCTATCCTCCCTGTGAATTGAGGAAGACAACTGAATAAAAGTTTAAAAGAAGTCAGAACACTATTTTGTGTTTCACAGGTGCATAAAATACTAAATAAAGAAAATTCGGACTGGACTTTTAGAAGAAAGTAAAAGGAAAAAAAAATGATACCAGGCTTCCAAAATACTTTTATTTTTTAAGAGTATTCCCACATTATTTTTTAAAACCTCACAGTTTACTATCTTATGTACTTCAAAATACTTAAGTCATTAGAAGAAACGCACACTTCCAATGTCTCGGCTCAGAGTCTACCTGAAATGTTTTGATTTTTTTTCCTAATCAGAAATTATTGATCTGTAAAAACTAACACACATTCTAATTCAAGTGTCATCAGTAAATGACTTCTCCAGCACTGACAAAGAAAAAGTCTGAAACTATCAACATGAAAAACCATTTATTTTGTTACTCCTTCCCCCCCCCCCCCCCCCAACATTTCAGCTTTTAAACACATGGAAAAATTTTAGTGAAATAAGTGAACCAGACAAAAATCCAATGAGAAGTGCTGGCCAACTTGAATTGAAAGCCTCAAACCTAAGGAAGAATTATGTTGCTCTTCAGTGGCAGCAAGCTGGTCAGTCATACAAAAGCAGCAGATGAGCCTGGAAAGACCACGAATAGCACATTCAGCTTTGAGGGACAAAGGTAAAAAAAACAAAAAACAGAAGACAGTAAATGGAAAGATGTGCTAGGAGATCACATAAATAGAAGGATCACCATCTCCCATGACTGCTCAATGCTTGATGTTTTCACTCAGTTGTTCTTCAGGAAGAATGATGGGTTAATAAATCCCTGCAGGTCTCCCACCATCCAGGAAATCCTGCCCATGCATAGCACCAGAAGAGTGACACGTGATAGGAAAGTCTACAGCTGAGCTAAAATTATGCCTGCAACAACAAGAGCTGCTAAAAGCAGAGGTGATTCTATACTACTTCCCTCACCTACCCACATCCTCCCTCACCCAGTGGTCACTCAGTTCACAATAGCTGAGCACCTCCATGTAACATGGAGAGGCTCCTGAAACCACCCACAAGTCAGGTCTACATGACAACCTTCTGTGTATGGGGACTTTACATCTTTTCCCTAATGGGACAAGATCACCTCATCAACAGAAGCTGGCAACAGAGAAGTTGCGTTCAAGCTGCACAGGCATCTATGGCTAGCAAGCACATGCATAGAAATAGGGGAATGCAAGCAAGACAGTGCTTTCCAGAAATGATTTTTTCATATTTTTAAACAAGCAGACAAACAAAAATGAAAAACAACAAAAAACAAACACCACCACACCCAGAAACTTATCTGAAACTACGTTTTCCCCATCTACCCAAATAAAGGTAGCAATAATGCATGCAACTAGGATAAAGGCAGGCATAAAGAGTTTCCCTGTTTACTTTGAGCAATATCACCTCTATTGTTTCCCACTGCACAACCTGGAACACTAAGCATGTAAGTCAACTCCTTTCTTACCCCTAACACTGGAATGGCACCATCAACATACTGCCAAATGCATTGGCTGGTGATAAAGAACTTTTATTTCCAGCTCCAGTTTTCCCACCATTCTGACTTCCTAACATGATGTTTAGGCCACGTATACTCTTGTTTTACTCAGGCCAATATCATCTAGTATCTGTACAGTCTTTCAAGCTCTACCTAAATAAATGATCACTATGGTAACTGAAACAGTGCTGCATGGTTGTTTACAGCTTTTTACTTGTTTCTGTATAGACGACATATATTTCATCTGAAAACTTAAGTCAGCACAGGATGAATGCTTTGCCAGTTCTTGGAGAACAACTGTGGTCTAGAAAATAAGAATGTGATTCAAAAGCGTACATAAGCGCATGCAAAAGTTTAAATTCGTGTTTAACTCCAGTCTTGAAGTGATTATGTCTATCTAATCACGTTTCCATTCGAACAGCATATGATTTTTCACTATCACAACCCATTTTGAGGGCTAGAAAAAGACGGGCTGTTTTCACCATCTGCTGCAATGCCTTAATTTGGGACATCCTGTCCTTCCCAGAACAGAACAAAGTTATGAAACAAGCTGTAGCCCATTACCTTTAAGAATGCTTTTCACCAGTATAGTTGCCAGGACAAGAAAAAAACAAAACAAAACAATCCTCCACACAGAAACAATCATAGAACATATGGACGTGTGGCATTTTTCTTAATGTTCGAACAAACACGCAAATGCATTGTGCAACATGTCATGTTAGAAAATATGCCTGGTGTGCCAGAGCATGGTGGCCAGTTCACTTAAAACAGTAACCAAGTAATAGGTAAACCTAGAAAGGCATCTTGTTTTGAAAGTTAATGGATATACTAAGCAGTAAAAGCTGCTGCAGTTCCACAGAAGCTTCCTTCCAGGAAGGCCACAGTTCAACCTTGATAATGACTTCAGCCTCATAACGATCACCCCGGGCAGTCTGGACAGTCTTATTTTCACATCTCTACAGGAAGGATAATTATAATACAGCTGTGTGGCTAAAACTGGAAGCTGACTTACCTGCTAAGAATGGCTCTGGACACCGGTCCTCTGAACCAGGACTGAAAGGGGCTCCAAGAAGTATTCGGAGGCAAACTTTTAAAGTACAGTGTTTCAAATCCTGTACAAAGCTAGTTTTTAATGCTTCCTCTGTCCTGCCGAAATCTTTTACGAATTTCTAGTCATATTTCCCTATTTTAATCTGTTTGCCTTCCACTACATGAAGTAGTTAAAACCACACGAAGAAAACTGGTTAATCACTAATACTCGGAAAGAATCAAGACGATTCAAGCGCGAGCGTCTCCAAGAGACGAAAAGGAAGCGACAAGCCAAGAGCTCCCCCGGCTCCTCCAGGTAGGCTGCTGCTAGTAACTAAGCACAGCACCGCCAGCGCTGTACTGCCGCCCGCCGCAGGAGGACGAGGCGACCCCGCAGCGCTGCTGGTACTGAAGGCAGCCAGCTGCTCCTGCAGAGCCCAGCCGAGGACTTCCTAGGGGGCTCAGAGGGCTCCGCGAAGACGAGCCTCTCCCGACCCCCGGAGGAGCAGCCTGGAGCCACCCGCCCGCGTAGCGCCGCGGAGCTGCCCACCGGGCCCGCCCGGCCCTTACCAGAGAGAGCACTTTGTATGTGTTGGGGTCCTTGCTTTTGCCGCCCGGAGCTTTCTCCGGCTCCTCGGCCACCTCCAGGGCCGGCAACATGGGCACGGCCGCAGCCTGCAGCTCGCCGTCGGCCGCCCCTCTCTCGCCGAGGCCCTCCTGGCGGCCGTTACCCGCTGCCTTCTCCCCGTTGCCCTGCATGCCGCCTACCGCTCTACCCTCCGCTGTCGCAGCCGCCGTTATTAATAGCGCGGTGGCCCGGCCCGGCCCGGCCGGCCCCGCCCCGCCCCGCCCCGCCCGGAACGCGGCCTCCGGCAGCCCCCGCTCGGCGGGGCCGAGTCGGGCTGGGGCTGGGGCTGGGGCTGGGGCGGGAGCGAGGGCGCAGGCGGGGGCGGGGGCGGGGGCGCGGGCTGCGGGCACGGCTGCATTGCCCGCCCCAGGCCTACCGGGCCCGGCCGTCACTCCGCAGGCGCGACCCATCCGCACCTGTGCGGAACTTGCCGCTTAGGGTGGGCGCGGGTGTGAGGTGCCGTCGCTGCGAGCCCAAAACAGAAGCCGGGAGCCGGCGGGTGGTGTTTACAAAGCAGCACGGAGAAAGTTACTTCTCACTCGGGGCAACTTGGGGTTAGCTGTCTCAGGGGCCGGTCATGCTCAGCAGGATGCAACAGCATTAGTGCAGTACCTGTGTGTGTACCTCCTAGATATCCTTCTGGACACACCCTTCTATGTCTTGTGTTCAGAAAGCGTTAACCTCACCCATGGTTTGGGCTCTTCCTGCCTATTCTCACTAACTCAGCCCTACTGTTCGATAAGGGAGAGGTGCGCTGTTAGGTTTTCTTAATGATCCTACTTGACAGCTTGCTCCAGGATTATAAGTCTGGCTGTTTATTGTCAGTTACACATGGACTATGAGCCTACCAGTTGCCTGAAAGGTTCAGGGAATGTTCTGTTCGTCATTTCTCTAAGCGACATGGAAGTCTTCAGTAACATCAATCATTGAAAAGTCTGCTTACGCTTAAAATTGCTAAAAATTAGCAGCTTGGCATAGGAAGACCTGGGTGTGTGTGGTGAACACCAAGCTGAACATGAGCCAGCAATGTGTCCTTGCTATGAAGAAGGCCAATAGTATCCTGGGCTGTGTCAGGCATTGTACTGCCAACTGGTGGAGGAAGGTGAACTTTCCCCTCTACTCAGCACTTGTGAGGCCACACCAGTAGATCCCATGCTGGGATCCCCCACACGAGAGATGTGGACATACTGGAAAGAGTCCTGATAAGAGCCATTAAGATAAGGAAGGGACTGGAGCACCTCTCCTGTACAGAGAGGGACTGTTCAGCCTGGAGAAGCTTCGGGGATGATTTCATTAACATTTATAAATACCTGGAGGATGGGTGCAAAAGAGACAGAACCATGCTCTATGATTCTTTTCAGTTGTTTCCAGTGGGCACTGAGAAACAAACTGGAACACAGGAGATTCCCACTGAAAATCAGGTAACACTTCTTTGTTGTGTGAGTGATGGAGCATGGACACAGGTTGACTAGAGAAGCTGTGGTGTCTCTTAGAGATCCTCAGAAGCTGCCTGGACATGATGCTGGACAACTTCCTCTGAGTGTCCCTTCTTGGGCAGGGGTTTGAGCAGAGGGACATGGAAGTCCCTTCCAACCTCAGCCATCCTATGAAAGAACTCATTTTCCATCATTACTTATATTTTATGTATAGTTATATATATTTAAATTAGATCTAGTCTTTCATTCTAATGTGATGATGGCCTTGAAATACAAGGACTTGAGAAGTCTATAGTAGATGCTCTTGTGATTTTGTTCCCTCGCAAAATGTTACAACTCTATTTTCTATTTCAGCGGACTCTCAAAGTCAAACGACCACTACAATTTTCTGTTGTTTTTTTTTTTATTTTTTATTTTTTTTTAAAAAAAAAAGATTGTAAAGACTTAGCATTTGTTTAACATTTATAGAATTACTGCTACTGCAGCTCCCAGCATATTGAAGGTCAGGGCAAGACTGACTGCACATGCCTGTCATCACATTCTGAGTCACATTCTGACCTGTTTTGACTCCACAGGTGTCATCTTGAGCATTTCTGCACTAACGGTTCACTTAGTGACAGAAAAAAGGAGAAAGCAAATGGGGCTGTGGCCATCAAACTCTTGAGTCTACAGTAAGATTCTCCTTTATTCCATTAATACAGCATTTCAAACAACTGTGCAACTAAATAACTGATACATATTTAAGGATTTTGACATCTGATTAAAAAAATGTAAATTCAACGGATTGATAATTTTAAAAGACTCATAGAAACTAGCGTAGCAGAACTGTTTTATTCATTGAATGAGGTTTTAATAACTAGTGCAACAAAAGACTGTTACAGCCTGCTTTTTTTTCCCCATAACAATTAAAAGACATTGCAATCATATGTGTTGTGGCTTTTTTTTTTTTCAATTGGTTGGAAACAGAAATGCTGAGGTACTAACAGGCTGACTCCTGTTCTTAACCCTGCCATCAGAATTGTTCCAAAGAATGTTTATCAATCAGGTGATAGGTGCTTTACATATAAAAATATAAATATAAATATATAGATGAAAAGTTCAGATCTTTTTCATTCTGTTTCCAAACACTCTGGTAGGTGTTGGGTTTTTTTTGTTTTGTTTTGTTTTTTTCTTTTTTTTTTCCAGTATGACTGGAAGATTAAAAGTTCTTGGCTGATTTTTAAAGAATTAAAAATAAATTTTTCTTTTTTTTTTGTGAATAGAAATATATTTTTCTGATTGCCTTTAAGAATAAGTCAAGTAGAAGTCGTTCTTGTACTGTGTAAGTCATCAATTCAAAAGTTCCAGCAGTACACGTTGTGCACTGGTGATTCAATGGAAATAATATATAATTAGATCACAGACAAAAATGTGTCTTTTTTTTACCATCTAAAGAATGGCTTTACTGCAGCTGTAGCTAACTTTTAAGACATTCATTGAGTATCTATTCACTGACAGCTATTTTTCTATGTACAAATATTTGTGAAACACCCCCAATTTTATCATTTCTTTCTATGTCAATACAAACAGTTAAGGTGCTTCAGGCTAAGCATGGAAAATAATTAACCTGTGTAGAAAATAATTAACACATTAGTGAAAAGACTGCTCATCTCAGCTGACTGGCAGGGTGTCTAAGGTACACTATTAAAGTGTGGAAGGGAAATCCAAATAGGATTAAGTTTCGACATCAATGAAATCACATGAGAAATCTTTTCTGATGAATACTAGGAGAACAGATGGAACATTTCAAACGCTAAACTTTCAGAAATCTACAGTTACTTCATTGCTTTGGGAGGAGATTGTGAAATACTGGTCAATACAGTTTTAATAAATCTTTGACAAAATACATAACTGTGCAATTAATTAATTTCAGTGGTTACTAAAATTGCAATCCAAATTCCAAAAGACTTGGCTGTGGCTTTTTCAGCAGAGACACAGGAAGCTTCAGAGGGAGCCAGGATTCCCAGCAGCCAGCACAAGCACTGAGCAATTCATCTCCTCACCGAATGTAAGGGGACAACCTCATTAAAAACAGCCATAGCATCATAGAATCACCAAGGTTGGAAAAGATCTCCAAGATCATCTAGTCCAACTGTCCACCTTCCACCAATTTTTCTCCACTAAACCACATCTGTTAGTACAACATCTAAACGTTTCTTGAACACTTCCAGGGATGATTACACAACATCCCTGGACAACTCATTCCAGTGCCTCACCACTCTTCTGAAGAAAAAACTTTTCCTAATACTCAACTTGAAACTCCTCTGGCTCTACTTGAGGCCATTTCCTCCAGTCCTATCACTAGTTATGCTAGAGAAGAGGCTGACCTTCTTTCAGGTAGCTGTAGAGAGCCTTGTGTTTCCAGGCCTCATCTGCAAACGGAGTCATCAGAGCAGGACAATTTTAATTATTCCTCCAGCCATGAGCTGCAGCAGGGAAGAAAAGCGAACACAAACAATGCCATGAGAGGGAAAGGCAAACACAGGGAGTTCCCACACTGCTACATCCCGGTGTTCGTGACATTTGCTGCTTGCATTTTTTTTTACCTGGATGGGGTTGTCAGTGGATGCCTATTTCTTGAAAAGACTGCAGCAAACACCAAGTACCCACTAAGTCTCAGCCTGACCCCATTTTGTGAGTGGACTGTAGCACAAAGGACCTGCAGCTGGGTGGCAAGGGGTGCACGGACACCTCATTGTGTGAGCAGACTACCTCTGGGCACAGGGACCATTCCTGTGCTCTCAGTAGGCCACAGGTTTAGACTGAGGGCGGAGCAGTACCACTATGTGAGGTTGCCTGTGATAATCAGTTCTATGCTGGCTGGGTCTTGACACTTAAATTACAGCACGAAACTCCTCCCAGTGAGTGGTGGCAACCATGAGCTTCTTGTTGCTTTATCTAATCCTCAGAAAAATTTCTGTAGCTATACAAAAGACCATAAAATTCAGACCCAAAACTTGTTTGTTGAAGATCGTTATTGCTCAGTGTAACGCTGGACTCTGCCCTTTATGTGTGTTAGTGAAGCTGTGTTTCTCAGCTCCCACTAGAAGGACTTCTCTGGCATTCTTGTATGAGAGCTGCACTGTAAACTGTTCTGAGAAGCAATAAGCAGATCAGTAATTTTCATAGTTTCTGAGTTATCATTCTTGGGAGTTTTATTTAATGCTCAAAGTATGTCTCCAGCTTGACAGAAAATTGAAGAAATCCCTACTTAAGACAAATGAAAACAGAGGTTTATCTTTTATTGTGTCTGGCAGCCCTGATTCTGATGAAATCAGAAATCCCACAGCATTTATGAACACATCAAACCATGTAGACTGTTCTGTGTTTTTCAGATTTGTATCTGTAAAACCAGCATGAAGGGATGGTATGTGGCTGCGCAAAGACACAAATTCAAGGTAAAATTTCAGGACACACCTTTCAAGACGCAGAATCTGAATTTTCTATCATGATGTCTCTTTGATGGGATAAAAAAGACAACAGAATAATTTAGCTTTTTATAACTGCTTGTTTCAGAAACTGTTAATTTTGCTCTCCAAAATATCCCCTTTTTGATAAGTACAAAAAGAATTTTTGCAAATACCTGTCCACTTTTTTTGGCTGCTTTACTGATATTCAAGAAAAGTAAGATCTAAGGATAACAAACTGATCACTAATATTTCCTATAACATTGAAAAATTGTTTAATCCTGCCCACTTTTAGTTTTAGTTTGGCATATATTATTGCAAATTTAATAACTGTTCATCCAAAAGCTGTTAGGTTGCTGTCAACAGTACAAGCAAACCATGAAAAGCCTTTATTGTAGCCATTGTCCTTGCTTTGCAGCAATTGCCTATCTCTCTAAACAATATAAAAATGTTGTTGATTTTAGAAAAAAATGGCTTTTTTTTACACTGTAAAATCCTGACATAGTGACAATATGTTGGCAGTCTTTGATGAAAAGCACCAGTTATCACCTGTGAAAATTCCCAGAAGATGTTTGAATACTTTAATGCTACCCAAGAAAAGTTAATTGCAAGACAGTTATGCTATTATTAACAGACTAATCTCTCCAACAAGAATGGTTTTAGTGTCTGCCAACCATGTCTAGGAGGTCTGCATATGCAAGCATATCAACAGGAAGAACACTTTTTGCATACATGGGAAAAACTGCACGAAGTTCACAAGCTGGAAGGAAAAAGTAACAATGCTGTATTGCAGTAATTAGTCCAGCACTTTCTAAAGACCTGCTAGCTTAATTCAGGGCTTCTTCTAGTGAAAGCAGTGTTTATGAATTTGAGAGGGGTGTAGAGCTTTGATTGCTTGGCAATGACTCTCAGCAGTAGTGTAGGTACAGTAACAGCCACTACAACTAGCTGGGAATTTAAAGAAAATAGAAGATTCTTTCACAAGTTAAATGTTGTATAACCAATAAAAAGAGATAAATAATCACAAACAGGACTTCTGTTCCCTTTCATGTTATTCTACACATGATATAGACAAATGAACCTAGCAAATCGGTGATTCAGGAGATCACATACAGAAACGTCACTGTGAAATCTCATTGACATTTTCTCCTTTGAGTATGTTAGATGTATTCTTAGGGCCCAGTTACATTACTCAAAATCACATTGAGAAATCCCCTTACAGAAGAGAAAGCTTCGGGGAGACCTCATTGTGGCCTTCCAGTACTTGAAAGAAGCATATAAGCAGGAGGGGTAATGACTGTTTGCGTGGGTGGATGGGACAAGGGGGAATGGTTTTAAACTAAAACAAGGCAGATTTAGGTTAGATGCTAGGAGGAAGTTTTTCACTCAGAGAGTGGTGACGCACTGGAACAGGTTGCCCAAGGAGGTTGTGGATGCCCCGTCCCTGGAGGCATTCAAGGCCAGGCTGGACGTGGCTCTGGGCAGCCTGGTCTAGTGGTTGGCGACCCTGCACTCAGCAGGGGGGTTGAAACTCGATGATCTTTGAGATCCTTTTCAACCCAGGCCATTCTATGGTTCTATGATCTCATTGATTTTTGATAGCTCAAAGTGAACAGCAAGACTCAATACAAACAGGAAAGGGAAAATTAAAAAAATAAATAAATTGGCTTTCAAAACAGATGTACAAGTAGAGGCAGAGATTTGAAAAAGTACCCAAGGAATTTAGGAACGCACACCCTGCATGTCCAGGCAGATTTGTATTCCTAAATCACTTTGATATCCAGCATTACTTCATACTATGATGTACACCAACTGTATTAAGTCAGATTAAATAGCAGTCAGAGATCTGCAGCTGAGGAGATTTTTGAACCAAGGGAAATTCTCCTGCTAAATACTATTTAAAAATACTTTTTCATCTTGTCTAGCCACTTTCTGAACAGATGCAAGCATGTAGCATCTACTCTGTTCTGCAATATGAAGTTTTACTGTTTCACTCTTGAAGAAAAACTCATTTTAGTATTTATTGTCATCACGCAAAAATATGTAGTCTAATGTAATTTCACAAAGTTTTTTGCCCTGTGGAGTAGCGTTATGATTCAGGTGCTGCGTGTCTCCTTTTCAGCAGCTACACTACAGTGGTTGGCATTCATAACCCTTTTACTGGAAGCAAGCGCGTGGAATGCAAAGTTTGCAGTTCACTGCTAGAACAGCATCTATTTCATATGCACATACTAAAATGCCATCAAAACAAGAATGTAAAGTTATCTTTCAAAAAGTACCCAGAAGGATACTTTAAGACAGACTGTGCTGAGTTATCATGAAAAAAAAACAAAAACAAACCAACAACAACACAAAGCAAGTTGTCCCAGTGTTTAATAGACTGCAAATGATTCCAGAACTTAGTGCACATTTAAGGAAACATCTAGTACTGTAAAGTACAATGTTACTTAAAAGCCTCACAAACAACTAAAATAGTACATGTAAAGATAATGAGAGAAATACCATTTATTACTTGTTTAAGAAAGAAAAAAAGCATAAGGGAGAAAAAGGCTTGACAAGGATAATGCTAAGACCAAATGGAAAAACTGAGATAGAAAACTCAAAGATTCAGAGGGGAGGAGACGGGAGGGATGGAAGAGTTCTATGTGTTTTTTAACACTGCAGATGCTGTTTCTTGATCATCTGAATTTTAGTGCTGTACACGCAAGCATTATTTCAGGTTGGATACAACAAAACACCTAATGAAAATGCTTTGTTGTTGGGATCAAATTTCCCTTCCATAAAAGGACATCGATGAAGTTTCCAAGTGAGTTGGTTAGCTGTGGGGTTTCTGTGCTCCAGAATAACACCAGTACTACCAACAAACACTCGTTACTTCTGGAGTCTTGACAGTCACAGCCTTCACTGGACTGGACATCTGGTTTTGCAATCCTGACAGATCTGTAGAACAGCACATTTGAAAGCTGTTTAAAGCTGCACATTTGACACTGTTTAAAAACAGTATCTGTACAAGAATTTTAGTAAATCATGAGCTCTTAATAATCTCTAAGTAGGCTGACTAGAATTTTTTTTTCTAGGAAGACAGTAAGTATTTTCCGATGCAAATAAACAACCAAATTTAGGGTTTTATGTGTTATTACTGTTAGGAATAAATGTGTTACATTACATTGCCATGTCAGCTTGAGTTTCTCTCTGATCCACATGTCTTGCTCACCCTTTTTGTTTCTTTGCTTCTTCTGGCTTGCTGCACAAACAGAAAACAGGGAAACTGTCTCCTGGTGAGAAATGTTCACTCTTGTCTCCAAAAGGAGTCTGGATCTAAGTGGAGGTGATCATCACCTGAGCTCACCCCAATTCTTCTAAGTGTTCAACTTTACTTTGTCACGCAGCTAACCTGTGCTTCTTCCTCTTGGAATCCCACAGCCAAATACTACCCAGGGAAATAAATCGAGAGCATCTTAGTGTTTTTGGGGGGCTCCATGGTTTGCTTCCTCTGCGTTCATGAAAACAGATTTTTAGACATATTTATAAAAAGCTTAATAGGATGCACAACATTGCCTCTGGTGAAACTGCTTCAGTGTGACAGAAGAAAACCATCTTCTGGGACACGGGCCAGGCTAGAAGCCCACCAGGAAAGGGAAATTATGCATGTTTAAATAATTCTGTTATTTTTTTAATAATCCTTCAGGATAACTTAATTTATCTCAAAGATATAGTAGGTGTTTTGGAGCAGTGCATTGCACCTACCTCTCTTTTTAAGAAAAAGCTGAGTGCCTACTGCTAAACCCCAACTACTTCATCTGGTATAGACCCAGACATCTTCAAAAGACTTCCCAAAAAATTCTCCAGAGTTATGTGTCCAGAACAATATCTAATTCAGACTGTGGAGAATGCCAGGAAGTACATTCTTCTGAGTTTGAACCAAAGCCTATGTGAGGTGCCTTAGACACGTTCTTTAGGAGATGAGATCACAAGGGATATCTAAGCATCCAAACTCAACACACTGCCCTACTTTCAGAGAAGAATTTGAGTGTGTTTATGTGGGTCATAATATTATCAGTGGATGAAGTTTACTGGAGTCTACAAGTGAGGCTCGCAAACTTAATCTAGGAAACAATATAAACCAGTCCTAAAGAGACATATAGCAAATTAGTCATTACTGGCTCTTCAGTCAGGAGCAGGGAGTAGGAAAAAACATGTCTTCCAGCCTCTTCTATTCTCCCATAGCCCTTAAGAGTGGTGGAACGCAATACTCCTGAATTTGTTCAGGAGGCAGAACAACAAAAATTAGCTCTTTTAGAGAGTAGCCAATCCTCTGCTGATTTCATGTGTGCAGTGAGTATTTCAGGCAACAGACTCTCAGCTGATTCACTTCTCAATCCACTCTTCGTTCCAGCTTAATTTGTAAACAAATCTTCTGAGAAGTAGAGCTTACTTTAAAAAACTCCATATCTTTTGTGTTTATTGTTAAAGCTTTTTTTTTTTTTTTTTTTTTTTTTTTTTTTTTTGAGGGTGTCTACATTAAACTAAATCTGCAATTCCCTGAATGTGGACAATCAGATTATTTTAGGGTTTTAGAGACGCTATTTTCCTTCCATAATAGGTTTCCTTGCCTACTCTTGTTTGTCTCCAGTCTCTCAGTAGTTCATCACTTAAAAGAAAGTTTGTGTCACTCAGTAAATATTGTCTAAGCATCACTCACTGTAGGACACGTAATGCAGAGACTCTGCGTGCAAGTGACAGATGACCATGTTGCCTTCTCATATGAGCTCTCTGTGCTCAGACTAAGAAGCTAGAAAAGAGAAATATATCTCAAAAGACAAGTGTATAAAATCTATGTAGCAAATAACTCCTACAAACAAAAAGCTTAAAAGCTCACCATTTTTCTATTCACCTGTCTTTTTGTAAGAAGATACGAAGGCAAAAATAAAAACACTTAGAGTCAACTCTTGTGGGAATGTTTCTTTGTACTGTCACCATCTCAAAACTAACACAATCAAACAAACCAAACTATGTATTTCATGGGAGGTTCAATTGACTCAACCAGGATGTTAGTGGTGTCTAAAAGTTGTTTTACCTTCACCGAGAAAGAAACATGATATATTTTCAGTGAAGATTTATTTGTGTTTGCATGTTTTTTTCATGGAAAGTTCCAGAGGCTCTGTGTACAAGATGCCCTGGACATGTAGTTAACAAGTTATTGGTAAATCAGTTTGTCTCACACTAACCATTTTAAGTTCTGCAGAATAGCTTGTCTTTAGACAGAACCTTCCTATAACACTTTGAGAGTGTAACTCACCACTGGTACCTTGCACTTGGTCACCCTTGTACTTACTCTTATCTTCTAAATTGCAGCACAATTCATAGAGCAATCATCTGAAAATTAGTGAAAGCTGTCATTTTGAAGATGGCAAAGCATTTATGTTATGGCACTTCTTTGTTAGTTACCACTTCAAACTTCTCTAGTGTCAATAATGATGATAGTTCAGTGGCTATAAATTCACTCACAGTAATGCCTTGTGAGACACAGTTAACCATTAATCTAACAGTTAGACAAGATCTTCTTATATTTTCAATCTGAAGTCATGTTTTAAATCTAGCCCACTTAAAAGAAGCTCCAGAGATTACTTTGAATTAGTCTCCATATAGGACGGAGATTGGGCAAGTAATTTCATATGATGTGCTTTAATAGACAATCAGAAGCTATTTGCCATATTTTTCTGACTTAGCAATCTACTCTGCCCCCTGGTCTTTTGGAAAATATGTAAATAATTAGGAAAGAAGAAAAAATGTGGGCATATATCCATGTTCTTCTCAGTATTTTTAGAGCACAGTGGGAATATCTCATGAGATTCTGCTGAAAATCTAATCTGCATTTACAGAACCCCATTAATCATCATAGACTATTTTCGACAAGTCAAAGTTTCTTTTCCTGATGCCTCACAGAGACCTTTCTCAGGCTTTTGAAGCAATCCTCTATAACTAAATTTCCCCAGTGAGGATTGAAGCCATTGGCTAACACAATGTATAGAGCCAGAGCCTCATACCTGTCCCATTTCAAGACTTGTTTCTCTCTAGCATGAAGAAATCCAGCTCAATAGCTCTGAGAATGATGTGGAAGATCGATCTGATAAGAAGGCCTACTTATACAGGATCAAACTGACACCTGGAGCTTCCTCCATGGCCTGGTCTCTCACCACAACCATCAGTCATGTAAATGAAATATCAATTGGCATTGGATAATAAGGTATAATATTAAGTGAATCTTAAGCACCAGTGGCCAGTTCCAGCAATGCCAGCTGCCCTCTGTTCAGTCTGTACTTCGTCAAAGTCCACTTGTACTTTGTTCAGCCCATAGTTTGTTTGCAAACAAAAACCAACATACTAGCAGATATTACCGTTGTTTAGCTTCTCCACTGGAAGCTAAGTTATAGTGGAATGGGTTGAGAGGATGCAAGAAAAATATTGCTATGTTCCTTTCTACATATTATCTTAAAGTCTCGAAGTACATGCCAGACATCTGTCTTCTTAGGAAGAGCAGAGAGATAAGAAAGCATTAATTGTACTCTGTGAACTACATAAACACTGAGTGTTTGCAAGGCTCATATGAATAATATTTGGAACAGTTTTTTACAAAAGCTACAAGGCAGTAAATCTACTCATTCTTCCCCTTTACAGTGTAAAAATTCAATAATATAAATTTAAGCTTATGCATCAGATCTAGCATGTAAAGCAGTTTACCTCTGCTGTTCTTTACAAGGTTATTTTTCAGTCACTGGTGTTACCTAGCTAATTGAGAAGTCAGAAAGTCAGAAGGCTGTGTGGGTTTTTTTTCAACTACTGTGGAAGTCTGCAAGCTCTCCTATAGACATGCCTTGCAACTGCCCAGCATCCCAGTAAAACAGCTGAGTACTCTTCTGTAACTAGTGAAATAATGCTGCTGATGAACAGCGACCAACAACTGTATGCTGCACACAAAACTATGAAGAAGCAGGGACCCAGCTGTTACAGCAGTCACATAATAGTCACTTAGTCAATCAGCTCTCACACTTAGATAATTGGATATATTTGATTTCCTTTGGCCTCCTGCATTTCATCTCCATCTTAAGACTGACTCAGATTTTAGTGAATATATATGGGTATGACCTGCAAGACAGCTTCTTCGCAATTAAAGCTTCTGAGCATGTTCAGTAACTACCACCACCTCTGTCATGTGTCTGGGCTCTTTTCAGCCAGGCTGACTTGCCACAGCCTCTGTACATGTTCCAACTAATATTTTTCTTATGAGGAGTTAGGATGTGATTGTGGAAAGGAAAGTGAGGACAACAGCACGGGTTCTGGATGAGCTAAAGAGGAAAAACGTGGCAGAAATGCTGTGCTGGAAAGAAATTTCCTGTCCTTGGGGAATTTTTAGGACTTCAGGCATTCTCATGTTCTGCACCAGGTCATAGCCATCTTTCAAATGGGGAGAGCAGTCAGATGGAAAAAAAAACAAAGCAGGTAGCAGATCGGTTGTTAAGACATTCAAGTTGTACAAAATCTAGCATCAAGCTTGTGCCTACAAGCTACCCCAAACTATGAATTTTGTCATCTCAGCCAGCAGTGCAGTGATGTGGCTGTCAGCCATGACTCAATGAGTTCAGGTTGTTTGTCCACACAAAGGAACCCTGAAAAAGAAGTCACAGGTATGATATGTCAGCACCTAACCTTACTCTGAAAATTGTTTGGCTGACAATGTTGTGTTGGGATGCCACTTAAAGCAAAGTCAGACTCTGAAAAATGATTTAATTTCAGTGAGCTGACTAATTCAGGACAACAACAACAAATAAAAGAACTGAGTTTTATTAGCTTCTACTGACCAACTCTATCTGTGCTCTTTTTCCCTAACTAGTCAAAGGCAGTTTGTACAGAGACTTTCTCTGGCCCAGCACAACATCTCCTGTCGTCACATTTCAGAGAGACTCTCTTTGCACAGTTTTTTCAGATGCTGTGCAAAACAGTCACTGAAGTCAATACAGTAAGGAGATATTGATGGGCTGCACTGCAACTCCAACTTTGAAGTTAAGGAAACCCTCTTCTCCTATCCCTCCAACTTTTCCTTCAGTCATTCACAAATGTACTTTCCACCTCACAAACACAGCTGAAGTAAAGCAAGAAGGGAAGTTTTCCTATCCAAGTGCTCAGAAAGATGATTCATGAGCAATGAAAGCAGAGAGGGAGCTTGGACTGCTGAAATGGCAGCACGAGCAGTACTCACAGAAATCCTGCCAGCACAGGTACATTTTTTTTTTAAATTGCAGTAAATTCAGATGAGTTTCTCAAGATTCTGGCCATCAGGAATCTCTGTATGTAATTTCCATTAAATATCCTTGAGCACTGTTTGGTAAGTCAAAATCTTGCTTTAACTTTTTTATGGTAAAAATGCTTTTTTACTCGTTCAATCATTATTCACTGAGGCAAAGAACATAGATCCTTTCTTAGTCACTGAGGCAATTCCCTGTTTTCATGGGTAACTGTGTCATTCAAGCTGATTCATACATTGACCAAGCTCTTTCTTGTTTTTTTCCTTGCAACTTCCACTGGGTAGCTGTTCCAGAAGCTTACTGGTGAGAACTTCTGATTTCCAGCTGGGATCTACTGCTTGTAAATTTGTACGTAATTCTACCTACCAGTATTGTTCTGTAGCAGAGATGGCTCTTTTTCTCCTCTCTCTGCTCTTTGTCACTCACTCCTAGAAAAAGTGGTTTATACCCTTTCACTTTAAGCATTTCCTCTGCTTGACAAGTCAAGCTTTAAAAATATATTATTGTTTGATAAGTCATAAAAGTAAGTAGGAATACAAGGACTTTATTTGTCATATCATAGCCAGGGTCTTCCTTTGCTTCTGCTCTGAATTAAGTCACCTCTTCAGTAAGAATTACAAAGTTCCCTTACAGTTTGAAGTCCCCTTCACCTACTAAACAGCAACAAAAATCTATTATCACTGAGCATTAGCAAGTCTTGCACTGGCTCTGCTCTGTCTTTACTTATAACACTTACCTCTGGAGATCGTGAGGACAAACATTTAACAAGCTGCTTAGCTTCTGACAACTACAAGCAATACAAGATGGAGAGATGCCACTACTGACAGTCATGCCATTTTTCAGGCTACTCTCAATCCATTCTATACCCAGCCTGTGTTTGAGCTGTGTTAAACACCACTGAACATGGAACATCTTGGTTGTTTGAAAAGTGGTATGTAGAAGTTGAAAGCAATTCACAAATGACACTGAGCAATTAAAACTCGGATTATCAGAAGCCAGAAGGAAATCACTGTTTTCTTCAGTATAACCTCAAACCTCACTAAACAATCAAAAATGTCACACAGGAAAGTCCCTGGGCATAAATAACATACTGGTGTGCCATGTTCCAGATATCATTATCCCATGGTAGAACTGTCCAGAATGCTGTGCTGCTTTGTCGACAAGGAGTAGACTATGGATTCAGTGATTCATAAAACAGAAGCCTTATCCAGAACAAAGGAAGATCGTCAGTGTTATTTTTCTCTGCAGTTGTTTTGCTTCCATTTCGGTATATAAACACATTATAGAAAATACAAAATCAATTCTCATGAAGAGATCTCTCTTACAACAGGCTTCATGAAGCTCCTGACATACTCTAGAAATCAAACATTTCAAAATCTTTCCTTGACCTTTATATCATTCATCAGTTGTTTTTCGCTGTGATCAGACATTCAGAGCAACCAATCAGCAAATTTGTCAAACAATATTACAGCAAGCTGTCCGCACGTGTACTGAGTTTTTGATGGCTGGAAAAGAGCTTCCACGACAACACTAACAGCAAGTAACAATTTCTGCTGTCTACCTCTAACTATATACAGCTTGTCTTTATGCAAGACACAAAAATCTTTTATTCACTTTTAATTACTGTTTCCAGAAAGAATCATAGAAGCACAGAATGGCTTGGGTTGGAAGGGACCCCAAGGATCATCAAGCTCCTACCCCCCTGCCACAGGCTGGGCCAGCAACCTCCAGAGCTGGTACTAGACCAGGCTGCCCGGGACCCCATGCAAACTGGCCTTGAACGCCTCCAGCCATGGAGCACCCACAGT